>NC_056745.1:281783896-281958896 GCF_019279795.1 Protopterus annectens | reverse complement strand
AAGGGAAAAACCTAGACATTCTGCGAAAATCTGTACAGTTGAGAGGTATGAACCTCTCAGCCTCTTACTTAGATAAAAAAATCTGGACAAAGCCAAAAATAATGGGGGAACAAGGCCCAAAATAGGTACTGCTCTTACAAACTTCAAAGGTTGATAGAAATAGAGGTTTTGCATTGGCATTAATTTTCTGAAGGGTATGAAGTATGAAACTCAACTGTCTGTCATTATTTTCTGACTTCAGCTTCAATGATCTGCCAGTGATTTGCCAGAAAACAAAAATTTGATGAGAAAAAGACCAAAAATATGAGGCAAAAATCTGGACATTCTGTGAAAATCGTTACAATTGAGAGATATGCTGGACAGAGCCAAATAATAGAGACAGATTTTAAACATTGCTCTTACAAACATAAAATCGATAAGGTTGCCGTTAGGTTTACTTACCTCTCAACCATAGTAGATCAATGTTATGCTGTTAAGCAGAATGTACACTTTTTTTGGGGGGGGGTAAATACTGCCAACTGTCTTTTGATTGTACTTTGGGGCTTTTCTCCCCAGGTCTGGCATCCTCGTTAAACAAATGTCAAATAAATAAATTAATAAATATCTACTTTATTATGCTAGATGGCCGGCCCGTGGAAAATTGTCTTACATTGATACTGGTCCTTGATGCAAAAAAGGTTGGAGACATTGGTGTAGATGATCCTTAGATCTTCAGATGAAGGAGTTCCTGGTCTGTTACACCTATGTTAAACCTGTGTATTCCTCCTCCCTGAGTTGTTGGAGGTTCCCAGTTTGTCTGGAAATATCTAACATTTGTTTCTTCTGTTATCAAACACCATACCTCTGGAAACTTCCTCCTCATTGAGCTAGGAAGCCTTCCACAAGAGGTCCCTGATCTTTGTATCCATCTTATTCACACCCATCCACCTTTTACCATCTGAAGCAAATAAAACCTCAGTTTAATGTTTCATCCGAAGAACAGCATCCCAAGAGTATGCCACCCCCAAACCCAGTCAGATGAATTGCAATGTCTGTATTGCAACATGAATCCAGTTAACCAGTGTGGGAATAGAACTCACAGCCATTTGATCTTCCAGGCATCCAAGACAAACATGCTACCTGCTGAGCCACTGACAGTGCCAGTGCAAAATAAGTGATCGTAACCCATTATGTAGGTGCGGGAAGCTTCTTACTGGGTAATATTCCCAGATTATTTTTAAATGTGTGATTCTTCAGCTCTTTGGAAGGACCTTAATAAATAGTCTAAAAGAATGTATCTTGATATACGAGATCTTTGGCACATTTTGGTTTCCACTGGCACTGTAACAGACATAATGTTTCTGGCTTCTACTATTGCTGAATAATTCAGCAGAGGTTCACAGTTCACATTTTTAGACTTTTTTTTTTTTTGACCACTTCTTTCAGAAAATTGTGTAGGTGTGGATTGTACAAGGGGCATCACATGCCATGAGTGGCAGTTTATATTTATCTTTGACTTAGCTACTTTTGAGATATCATGGTATGTTGCCTGTTGTAGACAGTTTTGTCTTGTTAATTCACATTATAAATAAATACACTACATGATGGAAATGATTTTGCAAGAGTTATAATGAAAGAGAAATGTGAAAAATAGAATAATAATAAATTTAAAGCACCTAGAAAATTCTAAGTCAGTTTTACTACTCTTCCACTCTTGCTTAAATCAGACCTATGAATTAGTTACAGAGACCTTTATTTAAAACTATGACACATCCATGTTCTAAGGCACTCAGTTCTATACAAGTCTGACCCAGAACTACTTGGAAAAGCATTTGGGTAATAAAACAAATCTGCCACAATATTATTTTTAAATATATGTTAAAAGTGAAAACAAAAAGAAAGGTCAGGTATCACTGTACTCTGTCATAAATTAAGATCGTGAAGAACTCTGCCACGCAAGGAGATGTGTTGACCTTGAAATAACTAAGACAAAACAAGGAATGAATACTTTCTGCCTAAAATATCTGTCATGCTTCTTTTTTGTCACTGCATTTTATTTCCCTCTACAAGCCTGTGCAGTGAAGCAATCGTGTCCTGTCATTGGTCCAGGGTTTCTGAGTGGAATTACGGACAGTTGCAGATGTGCTCATGAGACATGCTGTAAGTAGGGCTGTAAAGATTCCATGCAAAAGCCATGAGGAATGTTGGAAGAGATGACAGATGGGAGAGGGCTTTCTATAAGTGTCCATTTCTGAGTGTTTGTAGTGAAGTAGAGGAGGTGCCAGTTGTTTGATATTTCAGTACTGTATATAAAGGCATGGAATTCTTCACCTCTCATCTTCTACTTTCCTACAGCTATTAGCTGCTCTTGGGACTGATCTCTCCTTTCACTGTTAACTGAAGGACTCTAACTTTCTGGAAATACGTATAAAATTATACCATGCCAGAACCCACCACCAAAACTGGTAAGCACAGCACAAATATTAAAATAAAAATTCTGTGGTCTGCAATCCACAAGAAGTGGTAAGATGGCAGGGTAAAACTGTTTCTCTTCTGTAAGCATATTGATATCTATGACAGTGGGCAGATGAAATTCTACTTTTGAGCAGAGGAATACTTTAGAAATATGCACTGTGCATAAAATATGATGTGTTGGAAATGGGGAACCCCCATTTTCAAAGTATATGTTGGAAATGGGAAATGGGGATGTGCTGTGAAAGGAAAGCACACCTGATAAGGAAATATACATATTTTTATGCATGGTATGTTACATACATTCAATTTATAGCCATATGCATCGTCTTATAAGGAAGCAGCATATTGAAACAAAGGCAAAGTAAAATCAAGCTTTAGGTTAGAAAGCTTTCATTATGAGGGGATGATGCATGTTTGTGTATGCCTTAGATAAAATTTAACCTGCATACAATGCATTGACTTGCATACAACACTGATCTTTCTACATATACTTACAGGTAAAGTGATAGTGATGGAACCCTACAGATCACACTATCACTAGATAAATTAATATTTTTTGCAGGTTTGCAAGCTATGTACACTTTCACAGAATTACTTTTTTTACTTTATTACCTTAGCAGCTCACAATTCCTTTGTATGACTTTATGTTTATAAAACTACTACAGGTATTACAATATATGCATACATACATACAAATAAATAAATAAAATAAATAAATTATAACACAATCACAAAGATGGACTATCAAACACAAAGTCATATGTTCAAAGTTCCACTATCGCCAATGACTTAGTGTAAGCACATGAATTAGTCAGCTGGTTTGCTATTGTAACCCTAGTTATAAAGTTGAATTACTGGTGTTTATTAAGACATTGTATATTTTCCCACAAGCATTCTACATTTATCAAACTGATGGAAAATATTTTCTCTACGAAGAAGGTTGCAGGGGAACCCAATATTAAACTTTGATTCAGGAATTAGAAAGGGAAGATTAGTCAGTAGGTGGGCATGTAAACACAGATGCATGCATTATATACAGCAGGAAATTTGAAATGCATTATAGGAGTATGTTCTGAGTGAGAGGCAATCCTTAAAGATTTATGTTTTATCTTCATCCCTAAAAAAATGTGAGTTCTACAATGTATGTTCCCAGAACGTGGCTTGATTCTGTTTGCAGCATTTTCCTAGTGGGTAGATTGCATCTGTATAACGTTTCTCACCGATATTTCTTTTTTGCACTTGCTTTGCCTTTTTACAGCTGAAAACAAGGATAATGCTCACAGGAACTAAGCTAAACTACAAATCTGCTTTGTAGACACCGCAACATTTACTGATAGAGTGGAGTGTTGAAGAATGACCCCTCCCCCAATACAGAATGCATTGTGTTTCTTGTGCATTAATGTTATTAAGGCCACAACAGTGTCAGTAAAACAGTTTAAGAAATAAGTTGTTGCTGAAAGTACTGAAAAATATTTGCATGAAAAATCATCATATTTATTTTATGTTTCTTAAGTTTCAAAAGGTAATACGTGCCATTTCCTTATGTTTAGCAATCCCAACACTATCACCATTTTGAAGGTTCACAAAGGTTAACCATGGTTTTGCACAACTTTTATATTGTCACAGCCCCTTGCAAGCAGGGGAATGTTTATGAACACATTTCGATCGACTAGAATCAAAAGTAAAAAAAACTAAATTCAGTTAAAACGTTACAAAGGTCATACTTTTGCTGTCGCTATATAATTTTGACTTTAAGTTTTATGTTCCTATTTTTTTTTTATCCAACATCTGCCTAGTTGTTGAATGTGCTGGAGTTATTCCAATAGTTTGTCATAATTAGTTTCAGAAACAATATAAAATGTAACAGTTTTCCTTGTCTACATTTAAGAATAGGACAACACTAAACTTGTATTTTCTTCCATTTCAAGAGGCATGCTTTTTAAATGTGATGATATGTTGAATGCAGTGTGAGTAAAAAGCAAATTAAAAAGGTATCAAGAAGGTGGTCTGTCAAACTGATTTACAGACCCTTGTTATCTTAGGACCTTAGCAATGATAATAGTTATTAGTAAATGGTAACACGATTTAGATTTGTAACAGCAGTCAAGTAAAGCAGCAGCAATTTTCAAAAGTTGTTTAGCTGAAGTTCACCCAGACTTTTAGTTTATTTAGTTGAAAGGTGCAATCCTTCCCTCTTTCATCTGCCTTCAGTTATGAAATGGATGCATGCTGTTAGAGAGGCACAGGCTGTTGTAAGGAAGGCGGAGCATCCAATGAAAACATCCCACCCCATCTCTCTCTCTCTCTCTCTCTCACTCACACTCTCTCTCTGTCTCTCTGTCTCTCTGTCTCTCTCTCTCTCTCTCTCTCTCTCTCTTTGGAGAGGTGGCGTTATGGTATCTTGCTGCTGTTACACTGTTTGGATGACATTACATAGTCCTGCCTGCCCGTTGCTTGGAGGGAGTGTCTGTGTAAAGTATAATACACACACATATCAAAACTGTAGAGCAAGGAGGGCAATTCTCAACTGAACCAAGAGTTAAACTCCCAAAAGTCCCTTTTGCAGCAGGGAAAGAACAATCATGATTCTCTTAGAAAAGACAGATACAGATGGCAGCAAAGAATATAAAACAGTTAAACAATGAGACTACTGAAAACTGGATTTGAAAAAATGACTGTTTATCAGGCTATTACTAGAGACAAACTATTAACTTATGAAGTGTCTCTGGTCATCTAGACATTAAGGTTTTAGATTTAGTCACAGGCATACTTCCAACATTTTCAGAACCTGCGTTTTCTCAGACCCTGTATACTCAAGAACTAGAAAGTACTTATAACTGAAAGCCCACCTCTCTCTCTCTTTGTGTGTGTGTGTGTGTGTGTGTGTGTGTGTGTGTGTGTGTGTGTGTGTGTGTGTGTGTGTATTCCATGCTGCTGTATCTTGTGGGTAAAGCAGGCACACTGTGGAGACAAACTGCAGTGATGAGATGTCTCAGTGCTAGAAACACATCAGAATCATTACTTAACCAAAGTGCTCTGATATGATTTAAGTCTTTGGCCATCAGTATTTATATGAACATGGTTTTGTTTCAGCCAGGTCATGCCAAACAGGGCATGCTTATTTTATCAGCCATGCAAAAAAGTTGTTTGGAATAAGGCAGAGGTATTTCATATGTGTGTCTTTCTGGGGAGGTGGCAATACATTTTAAGAAGTGTGTGGAAACTGAGAGTTGAGTAAACGGATGGAATTCATTTCATAAAAAAATTGACTTTATGGGGCGGGCATCCTAGCCTCACCAGCAGCAGCAGCACTACACAACAGATAGCCAGGATTGTGAGCCCCCCTTCTTGTTTTAATTTTGACTTTAAAAAATACACAAGGGTATGTAATAAGGTAAGCACACAAGATATTAGACAAGGATTAGCTGTGACTTAGACATATGGAAACATACGCGAAAAATACAGAAACTGAAATCAAAAACAAAGTTGTAAAGTGGTCATCTTTTCATACAGAGAAGCATCATCAATGCATTCAAAGAGAGACGGAGAAGAAAGAGTGTCAGTCACAAAACAGGAAAGGGGTCTGAAATAGTGGCAGAGATGTGATGAAGGCAGAGTAGGGGTACTGTAAGGGAGTATTTATTTTCTGAAGAGGTAGAAAGGCTGTGCAAAAAGACAGCTAGAGTAGATGCCAGGATTTTGGAATGCACAAGGAGATACAAACAAACTAGAAAAGTAGATATAATATAAATTATGTTGGAGAGACATTCTCTGATGTATGCAGGTTACTTCATGTTATGATTTAGAGTGAATACAAATATACATGGAATCACATATCTAAGGGCAGGGCAACCCAAGCTGCTGCTCTTAACTTTCTATTATTTACCATTGTCATTTAGGCCCACATTATGGCCGAAGAGTGACCGCATTTACCAGGCTAAAAAAAGTAAATGAAAATAAATATTCTCTGGGCATCTAAACAAAGAGATGAGATATGGAACATTGTAAAATTTAAGTTTTAAAGGGAATGTGCAAAATGGGAAAAGGGTTGAGGATGGATGGATGGATAGATACAAGTTGGCATTCTTTAGGTCAGAAAAGAAACTGAACAAATGCAAGAGAACGTGTGATAAAATCAGAGTAGGGATAGTGCAGGGAAGTATTGATTTTTTGAATATGTGATAGATTCTTAAAACAACCTTTGTATAAAACTGGTGAACCAAAGCTGATAAAAAATATAAAACATCAATGGATAGGGCATACACATACAAAGAAATGTTAGACAGGAAAGAAAGAACATGAAAGTAATAATAAAGAATATCTGTAATACAAATTAATGGTAGAAGAAAATGAAAAAGACCTGAAAAGAAAAACAATACAATACTTATCTTCCAAAAACATATGTGTACTTGGATAAAACAAGCTACACAAACTATGTCTGCCTAACAGTGTGGCTCGGTAAAACTCGCATGTATGACCAATTAATTGCAATGCCTAGAAGATACCTAAGTTAATATTCCTGCCAAAAACATTTCTAGATTTCATAGGTTGGTACTAGGCTATCGGCCCTAGGGCCTATATTAGCCTAGCCATAACAATTCCATGGCTATTTCTTCCCACACTATTTACTTTCTACCACCACTAACCAAATTCAAATGGAGCAAGTCCTGTACTAGAATGCTAAAAAAAAAACCCACAGACACACACACACACACACACACACACACACACACACACACACACACACACACACACACACACACACACACACACACACACACAAAAGTTTACGTGACTAACACGCCAAGTTTAGCAAAAAAGTCAACACTTTGCCTCCAGAACCTGTCTGCCCCAAGAGACAATTCATCTATTGGGTTTACAAGCATATTCACCATAAGTCCCAAACTAGACCAAAGTTTTCTTATCAGCCTCGAATATCAAAGGTCTAATCATAGAAACTGTACTCTTCACTTTTATATTTCTAGATTTTACAATTTCTTACCAGCCTCAAAGGTGGTATTAATTGTTTCATTGAAGACTGATAGACATTTAGATTTTGATGTAACTGGGAAATCACCATCAAATTAATCTGAGGGACTCTTGGAATATATAAAGACGTATTTTCCAGTTTCCTGGTTTTGCATCTTCAATTAAAAAGCAATTTCAGTTACTGTTTGTAAAGCTAAAGTACAGCATGCACATCTATAACTAATTATTATTTTTATTCTGATACTGCTATTGTATAGCATTTGTGTTCCCTTTAAATTCAATAATCAAATTCAAAATAAGTAAACATTGGTAACAGTCTGAATTATACTTTTCCACTGACAGAAAGCTGAGAGTTCCAAGGTTTCATAACATATATTGAGTCCAGTAATGTCTAACTTACTACAATAGCCACACATTTTAATGTTTCTAATGTCATTGATCTAACTAATGCATCACATGTGAACGACACTATTACGGTTGGTCACAAGTATGACCTTTACTCAGCAGAAAGCCCTGGGTAAATGAGATCTAATCTAGGCAGATGCCTGTACCTCCCAGCAGAAGCTATCCCAGACAAATGAATGGACTTTGAAGGAAGTACTAATAAAGCCACTTGGGGAATAACAGCTGGTAGTAAATTCTGCAATCAGGAAAGTCAGGTGTCCCCAGCCTAGAATAATTTGACATGCCCCACTGCAGATGACATGTAACAAAATAAAAAGAGTACTGCCAGTATCCTAATAAAATGGCAGCAACTTCTTGAAATCCAGAAAAAGCAACATAATGTTTAGTCACAATATTACACCCTCACTGTCTACCATTCTATGTTTCATTTTTTTTCATCTCACCGTCAAGCCAGTCACACACACTTCTGGAAACCTTACTTGGGACCACTCTCGACAAGACAGATGCATTAAAGTTCATTCTTATAGACATAAGGTGGCAGGGCAAGGTACATGAGTGAGGCTATGGAAATCATTATTGTTGAAGATTAAGTAAAATCAGTTTTGAAAAGTCACCCACAAAATTTTAAAACCTGTTTGAGAGTTTAAAAGATGTGCTGTAAAGTCATCCTCAGAACTATAATTAGAGCAAATTCCATTTATGTCATTAGGAAATCTGAGATGACATTGTCATGTCCATGATATCTGAAACTTTGCAGGTGCAAAAAAGTCAGCCTTGCAGATAGTCTCAGGAGCTGGCATGAAGATCTGACATCACCGTCAGAAGTGTGAAGTCACTTAGAACCATGTGACCGAGAGAAGAGCAGTGAGTGGTGGGATGAAAAGGATGATAATCTGTAAATTACTTGTGCAGTTATCCCGCTGGCTCAGGAGCTCACTGACAATAACAGCTGCATCACATCACATGTTCTCAGGTGAATGTAATGAAGGAACTGAAGCGATAACAGCAGACAGTACATTTAGCTCACATGCTGGAACCCCCCAAAAGTTTACAAACTCTGAAGACTGCTAAGGTATTTGTGCTTTATAACTTTTTTTTGTCTCTCACCTCCTGTAGCTTTCTCTCTGTGTGAGCTTCTTTAGCTGTTATTGATAAGCAATAGGTTATGTGTCCCCCACTGATAAGAAAAAGCAATTAACCATTTTTGTTTCTAGCCTTGGCAGCACTTACAGTAGTTGTTTTAGATTACATAATGAAAATAAAGCAGGCTGCATTGTACTAATTTTGTAAATGTCATGATAAAAAAGCTAAGTATATCACCGAAATGTATAGCTGGTCTATCCTGAAAGCTCTTGCTCCTTTACTCACTTTTGCAAAACCATAAACATATAAAGAACAGTATACTGATTGACTGAATGTGTGATTAATTTTAATGCCTTACAGATTACATTTGTGCGTAATTGATTGCCAAACAATGGACAAGTTGGTTCCCTTTGTATAGGGGAGTGGATTAAATATTATCCTTTCCTGTAGTAGATCTGTAGTGATGAGGTTAGTTATAAATTTCTAGATGGTTTCATGATCTCCTCTCCCTTCTACCAAGTATACAAAGACAACTTTAAGTCAAAGCGCAATGTTAAGCAAACTCACATACTTTGGAATACATCTGCTATAGTTTCTCCTTTCCAATAATTTATTTATTTGTTTAAGTAATGTCACTTTTTCACTTGGCAAAGACTGGAGAACTGGTGCTGATTCCCTGGTGGAACCTAGGAACATAAGTGACGTGTCTTATTTAGATTTGTACAGCAGGCTATCAGAGTTAGTGGGATTCAAGACTGCTGTTGGCTAATTAACTAATCAAAGCTTTGCACTCCACCATCTTGGGTATACTTTCTTCCTACATATTTCCATTACATCTGGTCGCAAGTATCCTTATTGATTTTTCAGCCACAACTCTCATCATAAGTCCTGTCATTTTGTTTGAGACCCAGCTGTTATTTATTCTTTGCAACCATTCATGATCCATGTATGTTAACACTGATAACATTAAATTAAGTTCTACCAGGTCATATTAAAAAAATGTTTTTACAGCTTTCAAACAAGACAGCAAAGACCTAATAGCTGTGTATCTATATTTTTGCAGAATCTAAAACAGAAGTCAAAGAGAACTTTTTTTTTTTATTTAAACCCCCTGCCACCGCATGGAATAGGCAGTGATTAAAGGATTGCTGGGTGGTATTTGTCAGAACCTCAATATAGAACACAATTGTTCTAAGTTTACTTTGAAATGCTTCCCATATTCAGCATGAGTTCATAGCTGTTCTGATTCCCAGAATGTGCTCATTTGACATCCATTTTTAGAGCTGTAAATGAGATGCTCCTCTGTCATCTTTGTTTCTTCCATAATGGAACTACCCCAGGTCTGAGATTAAGTTACAGCAGTGTGCAGCTCAAGGTCTCTCTCTCTCTCTCTATCTCTCTCTCCTTCTCTCTATCTTGCTCCTGATACTGCCCTCACTAACTTATCTCCTTTTCTCTTTCTCTTTTTCTTTCTCTCTCTCTCTCACACACACACACACACATACACACACACACACACACGCACACACGCACACACGCACACACACACACACAAAGAAACCATAGAGGGGAAAATAGAGCAAGAACATACTAAGTTTTATAATTAAGTACTGAAAACAATATACAACTCTGCTAATTTTTTAATTAGCATTTTTTTGCTGATGTAACAGCTATCCAGAGATCTAACCTACATGTATTATATTTATTTAGTCCATGTGAAATTAAATTTTGTTGGCATGTACTTACAAAGGGGAGGAGGTAATTAAGTATTGACTTGAATCTGAGCCCCTCTGTCTGTCTTTTATGAACTAGTGGTTCAAAAGATAGTTAGGCTTGTCAAGTCCCAGGTGGTCTCAATGTATTTCTAATGTCTGATTACATGAGTTCTACATGATTGTTAAGACTAGTGTTTTGAACTGGAATGTCTTTATAGACAGAGCATAAAACTGAGGACATTAAATAATTATAAATGTAAATATAGCATAATAATTACAGCTCTAATTGTAACTGCCCACAATGCATACATTAATGTGAATATTCTATAAGGAAATTATGAATGCCAGTATTGTTAAGGCAGTAACAAATATTGCCTTTTTCATAATTTGTAAGTCGTTGCTCCTAGTGATTCAATAATTCTAACAATATCATTCAATTGAAGCAATCATGGGAGAGGATGAGAATACAAAAAAAGTGAGGCTGTATTTTTAAAGTAGTGAAGTTAATCTGTTATACTGTCAAGATACTCTGTTCTCAGAAGTGCCTAATAGTGAAAAAGTGCTGTTTACAATGTACTGACTCGTAGAGTGCATAGAAAAGATACAAGCCACTTAAATGCAAGACAAGTTGTACTGCAAGTGGTATGCTGACATGCTTTTTGATATGACATAATAAATAAATGTGATAACAAGCAACATAATATCTGTAGTTAAAACTGATCTTGGCTTCTGATTTACTAAATACAACAATAATATTACTTGCTAAAAAAGTGATATTGTGTTTTAAGAGGCCTGCGTCCACTTACTAGATAATTAGTAAATTTGTTTCTTGGGGAAACAGAAGAAATAAACCTTTTCTCCCTGTAGTCATAAACACTAACCCAGTTACAAAACTATAACTAATATACACCATCAAAGCTGCATTCATTTGGACTTCTGATGGAAGCTTGCAGTAGTTATCGGAGGAATAAGGTGAAGCAGAAAGAGACAAAACAAGATTAATATCTTTATAGTAATGGGCATTGGGTATCACAGACATGTTGTTGACAGTTACCATAAAAAGTATTTTAAAATGAGAAAGAAGATGCATATTCATAATGACCCAAATTATAGTTAATTTATTATAAAGAAAATCCAACGGAGCAAATATATTTGAAAAATCCTATGTAGTCTATAAATTAAAAAGAAGTAATACACAACTTATAGTGTACAACAATATAAGCAAATACTAAAGTTCTACAGACAACTAAGTAGAAGAGAAGACCTCAGAAGTAGTAAAATCTTGTCAACAAGAGGGGGAGAAGTCAAGAAAAGAATGGAAGGGTCAGAAAGAAAACTTTAAGGGGTGTGGCCAAAGAGCAAAGATAAAAAGGAGGAGTCATGGAAAGTAGGCAGGGACAAAAATATATGAAAAGATAAGTGAAGGGAAGAACAGCAAAGAAAGGAAGGGAAAGTGGCAAAAACAAGAAAAAGAATGGAAGGGGATGTGAGTTGGATGAAGGAAGGATCCAGGAAGGTTGGAAATACAGGAAAAGCATTATGTAAAATATTGATTCACCATAACTGTCTCTGGTAGCTAGCCCATTAACAAAGTTGATGTGATTATTTCATGCGCTGTGAGGGACTATAGCAGTCCAGGATATTGCTCATAAAATGACAATTGGAAAGTAAAGCTGTCATGCTAAGGATGTGCTGGAATTCTAGGCATTTGACTGAGTTTAATGATACTTCACACTGATGGACTGTAGAGGAGGGAGCATCAGAAAATGGGCTGTTTTTTTGTAATTCTGTACCAGATTGTGACCAGCAGCAGTAACATACAGATTCGTGAAAACTGTGTGATAGTTATAACAGAGCAAGTGCCAAGAACATAATATTTATGTATAAAGAAGCAGGTTGTTAGGCACTGCTGATTTTATAGGGTTTGAAGACAGCATACTCCATATACCTTTATCCACTTTAAAATTAAATGACAGAAGATAGAGAAGACAAGTCCAGTAACATAATTCCTATATAGATTACATTCAACAGCATTATTTCATTTATTTAACAAATAATACATAAATAAAATAAATATTTCCTATATACAATACATTTAAGAGCATTGCTTAATTTATTTAACAAACAATAAATAAATAAAATAAAAATGTCATATATAGATTGCATTTGACAGCATTACTTAATTTATTTAACAAATAACAAACAAAAGAAATATGTCCTATATAGATTGCATTTGACAGCATTACTTAATTTCTCAGAAGGATATAGAAATAACATGTATTCTGTTCATTACACAACTGATTGTATTACAGATAATTCAAGCACCACTTAATAATTATGATGACCCAGGTGAAATGAACTAGTACTTTTCTGGGTTACATAAAAGCTGTTTACTGTCATGCTTTGTATTTTCTAAAGTTTATATATGTTTAATTTGGACCTTATTTGAAGGTGTTACATGCCATAGTTTGTCAATTTGTCATAAAAAAATTGTGTACAGTTAATAGTTCAATATCACTGACTAGACTACACCCCTCCATGTTCCTGAAATTAGCATAATGTGGGTCATTTAAATAATGATAATTTCTGTTTTTTTATTGTTGCTGTTCAGTATTTTCCATAGAGTTTGTACATTATCTGATTTTTACCACATTATTACTTATAGAGGATGTATGGGTTAGTAAGTGTACATTTGCAGATTCTGGGATGCCATGAAGTGTTTATTTTCTGAAATTCCTGACTGCATTATTATTATTTCTCTGCAGTAAAGCTCATAAAGATGACAAAGAAATTATCCCACCGAGTGTATTCATGTACCACATGCGAAACAGCTACGTGTATGTAAAACAAATGCTTAGTTTGATAAAATATACTCAGCCTGATATCCTAGTATTATGGAAAATATATTCCAGGAAAAGCTGATATTCTTCTTGGAATAAAAGAGCTACAATACTGCAGATGATATGAGATCACAAAATATAATCTGGCAAGGCAGCTTTATGATGATGAGTCCAGGGCACACTGTAGTACACAAATTGCCACCATGGTCTCTGTCCCTAAGCTAAAGTGATTTATTTTAAGGGAATTACAACTACTAATCCGGGCAGATAACCAGCTGAGGTACTGAAGAATAAAAATAATAGTTATATTTATGGGGGAGTTCAGACGCGAGACCTAACAGATAAAGTAATTCAGAGATTTGTGTTGGATTTAGCCTTTTTAGTTTTTTTTTTGTTTGCAGTATAGAATAATATACCAAGGGTAAGATAATGCATCTTCAGTGAAAGCTACAGAAAATATCAAGAAGAATGTTGCCACTCCACGAAGAAACGAAGTTCACCAAAAAGGTTTTTAATACAGCAACAAGAACAAAAACCAAAAAACAGCTCCAAAACCTTTTTGGTGAACTTCGTTTCTTCGTGGAGTGGCAATTAGTAGAGTTCTGGTTATCTGGTTTGTGTATCAAGAAGAATGTTACTGGGTAATTGGTAAGATCACGCTATGTTAGAAGCCCACTATCCTAAAAGAGGAAATACTGAATACACACAATATTTTCCCCCAATCGTCAATTGCCATTAAGTCACGAGGTCAGTGATCCCCAATGAGCAAACTCATCAATCCTCATAGCTAAGCCACTGAGATGGTGTTGGTGTTTTCCCCTTATGAGAAGAGGAACCACAGTGTGTGTGTGTGTGTGTGTGTGTGTGTGTGTGTGTGTGTGTGTGTGTGTGTGTGTGTGTGTGTGTGTGTGTGTGTGTGTGTGTGTGTGTGTGTGTGTGTGTGTGTGTGTGTGTGTGTGTGTGTGTGTGTATGTATATATATATATATATATATATATATATATATATATATATATGTGTGTGTATGTATATATATATATATATATATATATATATATATATATATATATATATATATATATGTATATATATATATATATATATATACACACACACACACACACACACACACACACACACACACACACACACATATATATATATATATATATATAAACAGAGAGAGAGAGAGAGAGAGGGATACATATATATATATAAGATGATTGAGACTGACAGCTAGGCATTTGATAAAATTGTCCATCATGTCTGTAAGTGATGGAGAGATTTTTTGATATGCAGCTTAATAATGAACTCTTAAAGTGGAATGCATTGAAACACATTACATATGTTCTTACACACTTGCTGACAGTGCAGAGTAAACTTTGGCAATCCCTGATCTCTTTCTTTACTGTTAACAAAGTAAATGGTAAACACACTAGGATGAACTGCTATTTTTCAGAGGCGATATAAGACTACCACATGGTTAAATTATTTGCTTAGAGTTGGTTGGCGCCATAGTGCAGAAGGATATCTGACTATGGCTCACCTGATCCTGGTTTGGGTAGCAACAGTCAGTCAAGGAATACAGAAGTGAAGAAGAATAACCTGTTTGTGTCTCCAGGAGGGAGGGGCATGTCACTTGGCGCTATTCTCATTAATAAATTCAATTAATCTTTGTTGAAGGTCTGTGAATTAGTGGAGGCTGTCCACTTAATGGAAGGCTGTATGAAGGGCTATATCACTTATTTCTAGTAAATGATTCCACAGTGCTGCAACCATTGGACGTTATTCCCCCCAAGAGCTCACATGGCATTCAGATAGAATGCCAGGGCATAAACAAAAAAAATCCACTGATGACTGCCTGGATGAGTGCTACGTCATGATTTCACTTGTCCATTAGGGAATGAAGATTCACGGTGTTCAAACAGATGGGAAACAATTGTGAGTGGGAAAAAGTGACTTGCTTAGGGTCAAACAGTAGACACATGAAGAATCCCTTGACTGTTGGATGGATTATTAATAATTTCAGTTATACATTTCTAAACTGTGTAAATGAAGTGGACTTTCTCAGGCCCATTTCACCAATAAAGTAGGCCACAAGATTAAGTGCAGTTTATATAGCTATTCCTTTTCTTTTGAGTAGCTAATCCACCACCATATTTTTGGGAGGTGGAAAGAAACTGGTGTACTCAGAGAGAATCCATGCTGACAGAGGGAGAATATGCAAACTCCACACAGACTGGTCTTACTCTGTGAGACAGGGCACTTGAGCATGGAGCCATTCTGCTATTCATTCATGCAAAATTCATTCAATATTTTTCCAGTTTTACACTGACTGACTGACAGGCAACTGAAACAACCTGCTAAATAATGTGCGGGCCACTAACAAAGCTTAAAGTGAGATGTATAAGACAGCATATAAGCAAACAGCTATTAAAACATACCTGTAATTAAGAGTTGAGGGTTAAGAGTAACCAGAATATTTATGCACTCATTAAATATAGAATCTTTGTTTCACTTATTACCAATATTAAGCCAAACAAATACAGAGTGAGCTTTAAATGCAAAAATATACATTAGCTTTGCGTAAGCATATAGTCATAAAAAATTTTAAGTCTCACTTTTATGGTCACAAACTTACATACATACATGCAAATATTTCAATCACAGGCAATAATACCCTTCTAGCCTGCAAATATATCAACACAATTGTTCCTGCAATAAGTGCCCAGGATTTTCTTAAAAATATCTACACTAGTGTTTGCATTAATGTAATTTGGTAGTCTATTCCATGCATCAGCTGCTCTCTCAGAGAACCAATTAGTACACTTCTCATTCCTATAGAATCGTCTACATAGATTGTCTGATGATTCTCTACTTTTTGATAACCCCAAACATTCCCAGAGGTAGTTGCCTCTAAATGCCCTTTATACCTAAATAAGGTCTCATCTTTAATATATGTGAGACACTGCACAAGTTCAGATATTCAAGTCTTTCATAATAACTTATATTTTCACATCCATGAACGCCCTTGGTATATTTCTTTTAGTACTCTTTCCAGTTTACTCATGCTTGTTTTCTTATAAGATTTCCATATTGTTATTCAATACTCAAGTTTGGGTCTCATGTAACTAACAAACAATGACTTCATCATTTCTGATTTACTAGACATTATAAATCTTTTTATACAACCTATAATTCTATAACTATCATTAATGAATTGGTTGATATGATTAGAAAAACCCAAAGCTGGATCTACTCATATACCTATGTCCTTAAATGAATCTATAGTTTCAGTCACTGTGTGCTGTATTAAATATTCACCTTCCAATCTATATCTCCCAATTCTCATGCTTAGTTTTTGATGTATTCATCAGCATATTATTCCAAAATCATTAAATTTAGTCAAGTTCTTTTGCAGACATACCCTATGCCTAACACGTGTAATCAGTTCACCCAGTTTCAAGTCATCTACATACAGACTGTAGAACACCTCAGACGAAAAAGAGAGAAGGGAAAAGATACAATCTAAACAAGTAAAGGTCTAGGTCAGAGCCCTGTGGGATACCCTGACTGTAACTAAGAATTTCACCTGTCCAATTGCAGCATGATACATGTCCTATTTGTTAGTCATGCAGCTATCCATCTTATCAAGAGCACATCAATACCTACTTGTTCTAATTTATTGATCAATGTTTTGTTATGACCTTGTCGTATGCTGAAGGCTTCACCCCCCGCACACCCCCTAACTATATATACCAACTCCAGGGTCACACGACATTGGGGAGGGGGACAAATCCCAGTTTTATGCCTTGAATACTGGTTTTTGATCAAATGAAATTTCAATCAATTTGATCAAATGGGTTTAGGTCAAATGGTCTTTCTATCAAATGAAGTAGACCCATATATATATATATATATATATATATATATATATATATATATATATATACACACACACACACACACACACACACACACACACACACACACACACACACACACACATTGTTCTTGATTTTGCCTCACAATATGCTTAATTTGTTTGCCCAGATTGTTTATTTCAGATATCAAAGTTGTAGTTTGACCTATTTTCCATTTCTTATAGTTTTTCTCTCTCACGTTAATCAAGAGTCTCGTTCTTATGGAAGTCCCCCTGATGTTGTGTGCCTAGATTCTGATATTAAACTTTTTTTTTTATTTTTTACATTAAAACAATTTCTCTTTCAACACATTGCACATTCCTTCTGCAGATTTTCCATTGAACACATCACTCCAATTAGTTTTACATAGTATCTGTTTTGTTTCCATATAATCTGTTTCTAATCTTCTGTACATTGGTTTAGATTTCAGTTTGGCAGCATTATCTAGCAACAAAATAGCCTTTATAACCCCATGATCACTGCACATCAGTGGTAAAAGTTGACATGAAGTAATAGTAATCCACAAAAGAGTTGTATAGGAAGTAAAACTGCCACAATCTCAGTCCAAAAACGTTACCGTGAATGAATATGAATGAGTTCAAGTCCAGCACTGAATTTAAATAAATAAATAAATAAATAAATAAATAAATATAAATTCAGTGCTGGACTTGAACTCATTCATATTCATTCACGGTAACGTTTTTGGACTGAGATTGTGGCAGTTTTACTTCCTATACAACTCTTTTGTGGATTATTGGTTTTTCAGAGTTGTATCACTCCTTTTTTGGATTATATGAAGTAATAGTAATTTCTTTAGGAACACAAACAATGTCTGGTATGTTCTGTTCCCTGGTAGGTTTTTTACAAGTGAAGTAAGTGTTGTTCCTTAACCTACATTGTGAATAATTTCCTTACACACACATACACACACACACACACACACACACACACACACAAACACACAGTGACTCAAACTATAGAACATACTGATGTTGCTGCATCAGTGTTATACCAATCTGGTTCTAAGTCCCCATCCCCTATTATTCTTCCCTCCTGTGTTTCCTGCAAGAAATGTATGAATTCCTCTAGTTCATCAGCACTTGACATAGTGGTCTATATACTCCAACAATTATTATGTGTTCCAGGGTTGTCTTTACTGTCACAGTTACACAGTCTATAGTATTGGCATTATCACACAGTTCTCATAACTATCTTTAATCCTTATCATAACATCTCTACCTGATTTTTTCTTAGACTGTTTTTTGCAGTAAATGCATTTATACCTTGACAGACAGAACCGGTTTCCAGTCTTTGCTCTTTAACCATGTTTTGTAAACAATAATAACAACAAACTTGTGGAAACCTAACATTAACAACTATCGGTTATGTATCAAGGGTACTATCTGTGAACTGTTAAATGTTCAACCTGGGAAAAATACTGACTTGTGTTTCCAAATATTAAAAAATATCTGCTGCAAAAATTATCTTCCCTGATCTTTACAAGTGTATGCCATCCTGTCTGAACTCATGTGTGCCCAGAATTAGGCTTGGATGTTCTATACGTTTTCATTTTTTAAAAAGGGACATTTTTTTCATGTTGGTATTTACCCAAAAAACTTTTTCTTTCATGGTGACATGACTCTACTTTCCATATGTGATTCATGAAAAATACAACCTAACACCCCCTTTGTGCAAGCTGTGCTATCTAAGAGGGCTGCAAGTTCCCTAACTGTCAGAGACTCCTTCCGGATGAGATCATTTGTACTGATATGAATAAAAACAGATCTGTACTTCATATACATTAAGGTGTTCTAAGGCCTGCCTCACATCTTCTATTTTTGTTCCTGACAAGCTTAACACTATTCAATGATCATTATCTTCCTGCAAATGTAAGTAGTTCCTCTAATAATTCAATCCCCAATTACAAGAATATATATTTCTGTCCAGATCTGAAGAATCTTCAACTTCTAGTTCAGTAATATCTGCTCTATCAATTGTTACAAGGAATGATCTTTATCACCATTAGTCTTATTAACCCCACTGTTTTCATTGTTTATTACATTTGCAAGCATACAATTCTCATCCAGCTGGCTTTGTACATCCACAGTTTGAACCCTGTTTTCAACATCTGTTTTTTTCCTCTTTTTTCTTACAGTAATGTTCTTCAATCCTTCTGTGTTCAGTTTGATGTCTTCCTATTCACCTGCCCCTTGCCCAGTTTGGTTTCTTCCTATTCACCTGCCCCTTGCCTTTGTTTTCTACCTTCTCTTTGGGAAAAAATGATGGCTTTTCATGTAGGTTGAAGGTTTTCTGATAGAAAAATGTAGAAAAATGTTATAATTCCTGGTAATCTGTGTGTTACATAACAAAGCAGTGTCCTTTTTAGTATGCATTCTCTTTGTTTTATAGACATTTATCAATTTATTTTTCTTCCTTGGTATTTGTTGCAAACTTCTTACTTTATTCCATTTTTATTTCCTTCTATTTGCTGTTAATCCTCAGATTGTTGAATACTTGTACCAGAATTCCAAAGTTGTCAGTGGCATTATCTTGTTTCATAGGGACTAAGTGATCTTTACAGTCAATAGACATATCATTTCCTATATGTGTTCTATTTGCTCTTTGACTAACATTATTTATCTCACCAGTCCAGTCATTAATATATGTAACAACAGTTCTCCAAGTCATGCCAGTTGCACAACTGCAAACATCATCAGTAAGTCTAGATTAACTTCTAATAATGGTAAGCAAATCATACAACTTTTGATATGAGGAACACAGATCACCAGAGGTATCAGGTGTTACCTTTAAATATACATAGCATTTATTACACTATACAAGATATTTTTGCTTTATCAAATAATTAATGCAGTGCTCATTTAAGGAATCTATAATCAGCTGCAAATGAATAAAAAACTTTGGCAAGAGAGAGATTTTTTTTTTTTGCTATTTCTATCAGAGAACCTAAAACCAGATGGCATTTACAAAGATGGTATCCTTGATGTGTTCTGCTTTGGTTGTGTCTGTATCTGTTTAACATGTGTTCCTTCATTTGCTAAATTCATTTTTTCACCTGCTCTGTCTATTATGGCACATCAGGGTCCTAGCATCTGCCATATAGTAGGCATACTAAGTCATCTGTAATGACACATATTAAATGGCCAGATGGACATGGAGTCAAATAGGCAAAAGGATGCTAGAATTTACTGGAGAAAACTGGCCAAGGAACCCAGGTATTGATAGCAAATAATTACAGAAGGAAATGTAATAGAATGAGAGGAGGCCAAGAAAACATTTGCACTGCAGGCTAGCGATTGCCTTCCTTATCAAGGATTGATATCAGAGTATAGGCAAAGAGAAAGGAATAGGGGAATCCTAAGTAGTGATGGATGTAATATATTACAATATGTAATATATTACTGTAATAAATTACAATTTCTAATAAATAGTAATATAACTAGTTACTTTTTCAAAATAGTAACTAATAATAGTAATATAGTACTTTCTTTAGTAACTTAAATGTCAAATTACTTTTGAGTTACTTTTGCTTAAACCAGTGGTTCTCAACGTGGGTGATATAGCCCCCTAAAGAGTTATGGAAAACTTCCATGGTCTCTATATAGTATGGGTAGTAATCAGATGTTAGGAGGTAATAGAGACTTTGAAGTGGCAATTTGGATAAAAAATTACAACATAATGTTGGCACAATTCATAGCACATAGCATTCATAATAGATCATTAGAATTAGTCTGGAGCAAAATTTATTTAATTTTTTTAGCACTGAAAGGTGGTGATAGCTAATGATGACAAGACTCCAGCCCTGCCCTGGTACTGTGGGACTCTCACCCATTAAAACATCCCCTAACACTGGGACAATTCTAGCGTGCTAGAGAGCATATCCTTACCTTGCCATATAATAAATGGCATTGATTCTCCATACCACCGTCAATTGGAATCAAACTCATCAGTCATCTGTTGAACATCTGATGCCCCAACCCACTGCACCAAGCAGCACTCTTTGGGTGGATCTATGATCAACCATTTGTCTTGAAGAGTTTTTGTTATGTTCTATTTAAAATTCTTTTTGGTTTTCAATTTTTAGTTGCTGAAAATAGACAAAATCTGATCTTGTGCTGCTGGTTGGTTTGGTTTAATTATTATCTGTGAATCTCTCTAGCAACAAAGACTAGTCTTCTTCTTCTCCTTTGGGCTGTGACCATCAGGGATCACCATGGTGGATCATCAGTCTGCAGAACAAGTGGCAGTTGAGTTTTACATTGTCAAGTTGCCAGCCCAGCACCCAACCTTCTTCAGAAGACATACACATGCACACACTCACACCTAAGGCCAATTTAAAATTCTAATCCACCTGCAGCTTGTCTTGGGAATGTGGGAGGAAACCGGAGAACTCTGAAGAAACTCACTCGAACACAGGGAGTGGAGATCATAGTGTGTGTGTATATTGTACCTTTAAATTTACTGTAGTTCATGGGCATGTGCATAAAAGTACTGGGCACATGCAAGCAGAGTGCCATTTTGTGTAAGCATGTATTTGTGTAGCAGTCAGTCAGTTAGCTAGTTCATTTAAGTTTTATGTTCCAGTCATCCATCCTGATGTGTTTGTGTGTAATAAATATCTTAAACGAACATCCAAGCCTCATCATCTTATTTGAATACACAAGACAAGTGACATGGTGTCAGGCATGCCGTTCAATCTCTCAGAGCAAGAAATCTGGACAAAGCCATAAATAATTGGGAGGACAAAGGCCCAAAAATAGGGGCAATTTTTAAATATTCAGTCAGTGTGAGCTACGCGTACCACCCGATGGTCCACTACAAATCAGAAGTCCATCCACCACCCTACCATTATTGTGAAGCAACAACTGATACAGTTATCTGCAAATATTTAATCTACTGCAGTTTCCCGTTGCCAATGTGAGCTATGCATACCAGCCCATGGTCCAGTAGAAATCAGAAGTCCACCCACCACCCTACTTTCGGTGTGGAGCAAAAGCTAATAAAGTTATCTGCAAATAATTAATCTACTGCAGTGTATGTTTCTCTGTAACTAATTTACCTTCTGTTAATGGGTATAGTAAAAGACCATACTACCAGTGGCATGCACACTTGTCAGACGCTAGATAGAAATAACGTCCACCCGAAAACTGCTTCCAATTCTTAGAAAACATTAAACTTCTCACACTGTCCTAATAATTTTAAGTTTAAAGACCTAAATTGTCCTGAATAAGCTAAATTTTAATATGGTCAGAACGGAGAGTCTCTAGTGTTACAACACCTACCTGTCTGAATAATACTCATTTTTTCATCAGTTCTGACACCTGTCTCATGGTTTCTACCCGCTCCATTCACCCTCGCTGCACCCGGGCTCACTCTGCTCCCCTACCATACCCCCAATTCCTACCCACCCCCACTATACCTAGATTTAAACTTAACCATAGCCACACCTTCCAGCCAACAACCATTCCCATCACACCACACCACTTTACCAAGACAAGCCAAACACTCCCCCTCCTTTCACATTAACCCATACAACACATCTCTCTATCCCTATATCCCTCAACCATTAGCAAACACGCACATATACTCCCCCTCAGCATGACATCTTTAAAACTAACTCTACTCTTTTTTACTACCAGTTCTCTATTACTTCTGTTATATATCCTCTCCTCACATGATACTCTTCTTCAACACACCACCCACCCGGCATACCTCCTCATATCTAAAATCTACCCTCTTCCACACTACTAGTACAGACTATCACACACTCAAACTTCTTCATCAGCAAACTCCATCTCCACTCACCCTTAGGTGAATGTAATATCCAATATAAGCTCTCTAAATTCCTTCACATAACTAAGCAATTAAACCTCTCAGAAGACATCCACCCCAATCCTGGTCCCACCCCAACCTATAGTTCACTAGCCAGCTCACCTCAATTTATTCTTGCTCTACTCCACCAGAGAAACAAGTTATCCTTTCTCCTCCTTAACATGAATGTTAGGAGCATAACTAACAAAACTCACAACCCGCATGCCCTGCCATCCCACTATTCCCCTGATATAGTAACTCTGACTGAAACATGCATCTGAGTATAGGCATCATTTTCAAATCTAGGATTTCCCTCTCTCTTCCCCCCTTGGCTGACCTGGTGTGACTCAGATTGAACTCTACAGTTACCTACAAAACAGTGTCTACAGGACTGCAATCAGTTTCTCTCAGCATTTAAACAGATTGAACTCTACAGTTCCCTAGAAAACGGTATCTACAGGACTGTAATCAGTTTCTCTCAGCATTTAAACACATTGAACTCTGCAGTTCCCTATAAAATGGTGTCTACAGGACTGCAATCAGTTTCTCTCAGCATTTAAACAAATTGAACTCTACAGTTCCCTACAAAACGGTGTCTACAGGACTGCAATCAGTTTCTCTCAGCATTTAAATAGAGTAGGTTGCACACAAAAAGTATTTGTTAAGCTTTCACTTACAGTGCTTTGTAATTAAGCAGGTCACCATATTGATCAGCCATAGGGCTCTTTTTTCTACTTGAGTGTTTGCCTCCTTCCCCTGTAACTTAAGTAAATTGTCTCTTACATTAAGAGCTATAATACTTACCTTATAGCTTTAGGACACCTTAGGAAACCTTGTAAACTGCAACAGCCTGACATTTGAACAAGTAACCCTTGTAAAAATTCCCAAAATTGTATACTGTTGGTCTATCTTTTCTGCTAAACATAAGTGAAATTACAGTGCTGAGTGCAAGTAACATTAAAATTAAAGTACTGAATGCAAGTAACACAGTGCTGAGTACAGATTTTAGACCCTTACATTCAACTTACCTCTGGTATGGTGTCTTGAGTCAATCAGGGTATTCCCTGTAACCACTCCTACTGTCTTCTCTTTTCCCCCACCCCCCTCTTTCCTCAAACAGGTTAAACTGCTACAATTCAGTACAGGCATAATTTTCAAATCTAGGTGCTTAGGATTTCCCTCTCTCTTCCCCCTTGGCAGACCTGGCGTGACTCAGAGTAAGTTTCTTCTTTGTATGGAGTTTTTTGTGTAACTGAATGACCTGCTGCTAAATTCTGATTCTGCACAGACTGCTCTATTTTTTTTCAAGAGGCTCTATAAGTAGCTAGTGACTTTACTGAATTTCTGTGGTAATATTTGTGTTTAAACTGAACCTGTACCTAGAGAAAGTGTATAATCAGAGCTCCTACTTGCTGCATGTGTTTTTAATGTTTAAATTGCACACACACATTGAAGAAGTGCTTTTATGACTTGAATAACTTGGGCTAGCTATACCTGAAGTGCTTTTACTGGCAATTTTCCAGTTTTTTTTTTCTAGTATATCTTTAAAATCTGGCAAGTTGCTCTCTTGCTTAGGTTTCTTAGCTATAAATCATAGTTCATTCTGAAGTATGCTACTTTACCCCCCCACCAAACCTTTCTGAATGTATTATTATAAAATAACTGCCTGTTGTTGCCTTCATGCTTACCCTAGAATATCTGCTTTTCTCTTTTCCTAGTTGAACTCTACAGTTCCCTACAAAATGGTGTCTACAGGACTGGAATCAGTTTCTCTCAGCATTTAAACAGAGTAGGTTGCACACAAAAAGCATTTGTTAAGCTTTCAATTACACTGCTGTGTAATTAAGCAGGTCACCATATTGGTCAGCCATAGGGCTCTTTTTTTCTACTTTGAGTGTTTGCCTCCTTCCTTTGTAACTTAAGTAAATTGACTCTTACAATAAGAGCTACAATACTTACCTTATAGCTTTAGGACACCTTAGGAAACCTTGTAAACTGCGATAGCCCCGCTACGTTTGCCCTTGCTATGTTCGGGCTCTCTTCGCTCCCCTCCCTGACCCAATTCCCACCCGCCCCCAGTACCTCTCAATTTATAGTACTATAGCCACTCCCCCCACTTTCTAGATCCTATCTGCTTTCATCTGGGATAATTTCACCCACCCCCATTCTACTACCTACATTTTAATAGCACCTATTAGCTTTCATCTGGCATTCTCCCATCCCCCTTTCAGTACCCTTACCTCACCACTCTATCTTCTGGTGTTGCATCACCAGGTAAAACAGTTCCTTAACTCACTAGCTGAATCACAGATAATGATATACTCTCCTCTTTACTACCCCTCTTGTTCGCACCATACCTCCTTACCTTGTATGAAAACCAGTTTCTCACGGGATTTCAGGTCCCAAAAGGCCATACTATCACCCCGGCTGTAAATCCTTCCACCTTCAGCCATACTTACAGTACCAGATCCTATCCAACATCTTGTTCAGTCTATCAACATCTCAACCCCAGGCACATTAGTTCTAGATCCAAACAATACCACAAACTAATAAACAAATTCCTGAAGTTCATCACCATGTATAGACTCAACCTAATACTTGGTGGTGATATTCACCCCAACCCTGGCCCACCCACTTCTACTTGCAATCTAAGCTACAAATCTACAATTAATAGGCCAACTAACTCTCTCCTAGCCTGTCATCTCAATATTAGAAGCATTAATAACAAGGTACATAAATTGCATGCGCTTCTGGATGTCCACTCCCCTGAGATTCTCTTTTTATCTGAAACCTGGTTAAAACCTAACACTAAAGACAATGAATTGTTACCACCTGGGTACAACATATACAGGCTGGATTGTGCTTTGAGGAAGGGGGGTGGGGTAGCTGTACTCTATAAATCTGAGTTGAATGTCACCATAGATGTAATACAACCACCTCAGATTAATAACTCAGAGATTCTTGCCACCAAATTGCAACTTAATAAAAATAAATGCATTAATATCATCTGTCTGTACATTCCCCCAGGTAACAATATATCTACACTTGAAGATATCATGCACTGGCAATCATGTCACTACCCCCAAGAAACCCTACTACTTAGAGACTTTAACATAGACTGGGGCACCTGTTCCTCAGAATCCCCAACCACCCATATTAACCTGCATGCATTTACACAAATTATATCCACCCCTACCAGGATAGGTAAACCCAACCAAAAAGAAAGCATACTTGACTGGGTACTCATAAACAGTCACCCCCAACTGTACACCTCTCGTACCCTTCTTGATGGCCTAAGCGATCACCTTCTCACGTGTAATTAAGCACAAAACCATTAATTCACAAAAACCCTTACTCAGAAAGGTTAGAAACAATAAAAACTTTGACCCTGCCAAATTCCAACAAGAACTAAACTCATGTAATTGGTCTATTCTAAAACACCTCTCCTTAGAGGAAGCAGTAGCATACTTTAACAACAAATTCCTTGAGATCCTTGATTTGCATGCACCTGTTCGTTCAAAGAGAACCAAGACAAAAACTGCACCATGGCTTTCTAAAGAGTCTAAACTCAAAATTATCCTTAGAAACAAAGCATGGGCTTTATGGCGTTCTTCTAAAGACCCTCAAGATCACATTAAACACAGGCAATCCAGGCACGAAACCAAAAAATCAATTTTACAATACAAAAAAACAATACTACTGTAATTTACATATAGTAAATCAAAATAACCCTCAGAAGTTTTGGGCGGGTTTAAATAATCTACTACATCCTGGACAAACTTCAACCCCAATCCCTGCTGCTACTATTGATAAAACCCCTGAAAATGTTTCTGACAGTTTTAACCGATTCTTTACTGAGACAATTCAAGCCCTAGCTAGCCAACTACCTCCTAGCTCCCCTGGTCCTAAAAGTAGTACCCCTAGAAACCTACTTGCATTCAGCTTCCAACCAGTGGCCACTTCATTTATCCATACCTTGATCAAAAAATTAAAACCCACTACACTTTCTGCTGATCTACTCCCTGCCAAGTACCTACAAAAATCAGCTGATGCTATTGCTCACCCCATCTCAATACTAATCAATCAAACCATAGTAGAAGCTAAAATTCCCACCATCTGGAAAATATCCTATGTAATCCCACTTCACAAAGGAGGCAGCTCTACTGAATTCTCCAGTTACAGGCCAATAGCTATACTCTCTCCACTTGCAAAGATTATGGAATAATGTATTCATAGACAACTCATGCACCACCTAATCCAGAATCACCTTATGGCAGACACTCAGCATGGCTTCCGTCCTCATCACAGCACTACTTCAGCCCTCCTAGCCTTTACCAACACCATAAACCATAATCGCAACAATAATTATATATCCTCAGTCCTCTTCTTGGATCTTTCCAAGGCATTCGATATGGTTGATCACCAACTTTTAATCCATACCCTGCAAACATTCTGTCTAGATACTAGAGCCCTTCAATGGTTTCAATCCTACCTAAATGGTCGACAGCAGGCTGTCCTCTGGAAGAACAAACTCTCTAACCTTCTACCTAACACCCATGGAGTACCACAAGGCTCTATACTAGGGCCCTTGCTGTTCTCCATCTTCATTAACGACCTTTATACTGTCATCCCAAAAGTCAGCTGTATCCAATATGCTGATGACTCTACTCTGATTTTCTCAGCCACATCTCCAGTAGAGTTATGGTCAGCTACCCAGACCACCTTTAATACAATAGAAAACTGGCTTTCTGAACATTGTCTGATCCTAAATCCCAAAAAAACTAAAATGCTGTTATTTTCACCAACACGTAGGTCTACTGCTTTCACCTTTACCATAAATACAAATGATGGCACAATAATCTCCCCTGACCCCTCTACAAAACTATTAGGTGTCATCATAGACAATAATCTAAAATTCGACCTACATGTTAACCAAACTATCAAAACCATCAATAAAAAACTAGGGTCACTTTACAGAATAAAAGCCTTCCTAACCCGTCCAGCTAAAATTGCCATAGCTCGCTCTCACCTTCTTTCAACCCTTCTGTATGCATCCCCTCTACTCTTGAATTTAAACAAGACTGTCCTTAACAAACTCTCAATTTGCTACAACCACATTTCCATATTTGCCACTGGGCTGCCTTTTAGGACACATCATTGCATCAATCTAAATCAGCTTTGGTGGCTTGAACTACCAGCCTAATCCAGTATAACCAACTGATTATGGCCTATAAAATCCTCTATAATCCGGACAGTACTCCTGCACTTAAAAATATTATCACCCCCTATAACAATCCTAGACTGCATCGATCCTCTAACAAACTACTAATTCAGACTAGCAAAATTAATAACACAGCCGGTGTCTCTCTCTTTGCAAAATCTGTAAGTAGTTCCTGGAACTCTCTTCCAGCTGATATTACCTTACTTTCCACCTTAGGGCAATTTAAAACTAGACTCAAACAGCATTTGTCACTTAAGTGGCTATGTTAGTGTATTGAGCCTTGCTAACTCTCTCTAGAATGTGTAAAAAATCTGTTAACCAGTTTACTGTGTAATTTAATTTAATCCTGACTTGCGCTCAGGATTAACTCTAACCTGTGGAACTTGTTTAACTTGCTTACTTATGTAATCTCTGTAAATAGTCTGTTTGTAATATGTAATGCTGGTATTATGTAATGCTTTATCTGCTTACCCTTGGAGCTTTTCTCCCCGGGCATCTGCTGAAAATGGACATGCATCCAGTCGGACTATCCCAGTCAACAAATGTAAAATAAAAATAAAATAAAAATAAACATGGCTAAAACCAGATATCAGTAGTAATGAAATTACTGCCCCAGGCTATCATATTCGATGCAAAGACAGAATAAACAAAAAGGGGGTAGCAATCTTATACAAAGACCACCTGACACTGGACCTCCTTAACCTCACCATCCCTGATATTGCAAATGCTGAACTACTTATAGCTAAATTAACTATTAACTCCAACAAAAACCTCAATATCATAGGCAAATACATCCTACCAGGCAACAACATTGCCACACTTAAAAAATTTGCTACAGTGGTGTTCCAAATTTCTCCCTCAAGAGACCATCCTCATGGGGGACTTCAGTATTGATTGACTCCTTCCTCTCCAACTCCAATGGCTCACATTTGCCTTTATGGCTTTGTCCAAGTGATCACAACTCCCACTAGAATTGATAAAATGTCTAAACATCTATCCATACTTGACTCGATTCTGATTAATATGCCCCACCTATCATCATACTCATACTGGCCCCCAGACAGCCTTAGTGACCACTCTCCAACTTTCTTCCTAAGAGAACAGGCCCATCTAACATATCAAACCTCCTCACAATTAGAAGCAAAAAAATTTTCAATCCCAATAATTTTATCTCTGTCCTAAAAAAAATGTTATTGGGAACATCTCAGACACCCTCCCTTGGATGAAGCAGTATTCTCCTTTAACGACACCTTCCTTAATGTACTCAGCTGCCATGCAACAACCAGAAACATTCGAGTCAAATCTAATTAAGCACCCTGGTTAACCAAAGAAACCAGATCCCTACTCAAAGCCAGAGATAAAGCCTGGGTACACCAGCACTACTAAACAAACGTTCTTTGAACTTTGAAATAAAGCAAAAAAAAATGTATTAAAATAGACAAATCCAACAACTACCACAATATCCAAACCAAACATCACAATTATCCACAAAAGTTCTGGGCTGCAGTTAATTTATTGCATCCAGGTAAAACAACTACTCCCGCTCCTGAAACATCTAACAACTATGAAAATGTGGCCACAAAATTCAATAATTACTTCACTGAATCTATTCAAAAACTAGCAAACAACTAGACTAGCTCTAACCTCACTCCCCCATCTCAAACCACAATATACACCTACAAAACTCCACCAACCAATTTAACTTAAATCCAGTCCCTATTCATTTCATCAAAAAACTATTGAAAAAACTAAAACCAGCTACCTTAGCTGCTGATAATCTCCCTGTAGAATATCTACAAATTGCAGTAAAAGCTTTCTCTTTCCCGATAGCCATTTTCATAAACAGATCAATAACAGAAGTATGTCCCTAGGATCTGGAAGATTTCTCACATTCTACCACTACACAAAGGAGGTAGCTCTTGTGAACTAACCAACTATCACCCTATTGCCATTCTTTCGCCCCTATCAAAAGTCCTTGAAAGAGTCGTTCACACCCAACTCAGGGAATATCTCCTCTCAAACAATCTCGTATCCCGCAACCAGCATGTTTTTGTCCTTCATATAGTACAACAGCCCTACTGCCCTTTACAAACAAGGTTAACCAGCACAGAAACAGTTGCCAATTTGTGTCAGCCATATTCCTTGACCTGTCAAAGGCCTTTGACATGCTCAATCACAGCAAACTGATTAGTGTTCTTTCCACCCATAACCTCAGCAACCCAACTATTACTTGATTTCAAAGCTACTTAGCAGCCAATCATCAAGCTGTCCATTGGCAACAATCCCTCTCATACCTCCTCCCAATCCTTATGGATCCCACAAGGCTCCCTCCTTGGAGCCCTTTTATTCTGTCTCTTTACCAATCAGCTTCACTCTTCTGCACTCCATGTCATCATGATTCAATAGGCTGACAACTCCACTTTGATCTGCTCAGCCTCTTCCCTCAATGATCTTAAAACCATCACCCAAGATTCCTTCTTGTCTGTAGAAACCTGGTTAACCAGCAAACAGCTTATACTAAATCCCAATAAAACCTAACATCTGCTCTTATGCCCAACTAGGAATACCTCACCCTCCACAACCTTCCACATCTTCTCCAAAAAATAAAACAATGATCACTCCAACTATCCAACCAAACTGCTAGGGGTTACAATTGACAATAACCTGAAATTTGATCTCCATATAGCCCATACCATCAAAAAAAGTTCACAAGAAACTTGGCCTTTTATATAGAAATAAACAATTCCTAACAAACAGTACAAAAGTCACAGTTTCCAAAACACACCTCCTAGCAACAGTCTTATATGCATCCCCAGTCTTAACCAACCTCTGAAAAACAGACCTTGCCAAACTCAAAGCTTGCTGCAATAAAATCTCAAATTTTCCACCAATGCATCTTACAAGTCACATCACTTTTTATCCCTCAAACAACTTGAATGGTTGAACTCCCTCAGCTGCTGCACTTTAATCAACTTATTCTAGTACATAAAACACTCCATCACCCAGAAAACACCCCAGCCCTCAAATACATCATACAACCCTACTCCGCTTCAAGATCCCTTCACTCTAAAAATAAACTACCACTGCAAGTCACTAAAGCTAAAAACTCAGCTGGTGAATCCCTTTCCTCCAACTACACTTCCAAACTATGGAACAGCCTACCAAACTCACTAGTGACCAACTCCTCAACAGCGTAGTTAAAAAACTCCTAAAAACCCACCTTGCTAATTCTTGGCTGTGTTCCTGCAGCTCCCCTGGAGAGCTCAGTCCTCTCCTTCACTCTGTTTATTTACCTCTCTATTAACTCTTCTAACTTAACTTTTTAGGACCACTGTGATAAGCATTATGTTGACTGCACATAACTCTTTTTAAATACTCATTATAGTCACGACATCTGCCAAAGTAGATGCCTCCATATACTTATCTATTGTCATTGTTTAATTTCTGTTACTCTGAATGTAACTACAAATTCTCTGTATGCACTATATTTCCAGTGTTACTGCGTTACATACTCTGTTGTCATTGTTTACTATGTACTTGAATTCTTGGAGCTTTTCTCTCTGGGTCTCCACTGAAAAAGGACGTTCCCGATAAACAAATGTAAAAATAAATAAATAAATATTGCTCTTATAAACGTAGAAAGTTGATATATAGCATATTTTGTGTTAGCATGAATTTTCTGAAGGATATGAAGTCTGAAACTCAAATGTCTGTCATTATTTTCTGACTTCAATTTTTAATAACTTGCCAGTGATTTGCCAGAAAAGCACAATTTTATGGAAAATGGACTAAAATTATGAGGCAAAAATCTGGACATTCTGTGAAAATCTGTGCAGTTGAGAGGTATGGTGTCAGAATGGGATTCAAAGGTGCACAGTTGGAAATGGAGGAATATACAAGAGTGGGTCAAATGACTCACAAATGACTTATAAACAGGTCAGAAAATATTTCCAGGTACTTAAACTCGTTTAAATGATTTTTCCCTAAATGAATATAAAGTGAAGCATTAAAAGCCGATTACTGAATAAACAAAATGTTCAAAATTGTGACATATTGAAAAAAGTACTAGAAATAATTACGGTAACATTTGAAACAATATCTGAATTCTAAAATGTTTGAAAAAGAGAAAACGACTGTATTTTTCACAATGTAGTACTTTTTCGCATTAACTAAAGCTATTCAAAGTATCTAAAGTGTGCAAAGTTTGGCAATGTGTGCAGTATTACAGTACAATCTTTTTAAAGAATACAGTTATTTCAAAGAGTCTGTTGTACAGTTGAATATAATTGCAAGTACCTGGTGTGTGTTTGACACTTATTTGGCATGACAGAGGGTTTTCACAGACCTGGTCCGCTTCTGTTTGATAATAATATTGCTGAAAATGAGTGTTTGAGCAACAATATGATATTTTCATGCAGGCTGCCTTTTCTGATAAAGACGCATGTACAAAAGTATTTTTTCTGCTCAATTTAGCTGGTTCAGAAGCCATTCAGAGAGAACATTCATTTGTGCATGCACCTGCTGTTTATGCAGAGGAGGGGAAAGACCGTCATATTTTGGTACAGGCTGAAAAGTGGGAAGACCTTGACTGCTTAAAATGTAAATTCAGAGAAATGTGCAACCCTCAAATGAATTAGACTGGAAAGGCGCATATTTTACACAAGATATCAAAATCCTGGTGAAACTTTTGCAGCATATATAACTGACTTGAGAAACAAGGCAAAAACATGCAGATTTGGTGATCTGAGAGATGAGTTGATAAAAGACAGACGTGTGGTGTTAATAAATATGCAGTGAGAAAGATTTTGCTTCAAGTTAGTGATTTAATTTTAACAAAATCATAGAGATTTTTCAGATATATGAGCTAAGAGAAAAGCACACGAATATGTTTACCAATGAGAAGAGCTTGCCTGCAGCTTCCTCCAGCACAAATGTTGATAGTATGCAGCACGAGGTTAAGAGGTATAGGCCAAATTGTGTGGATCCCACTATGAAACCCAGGGCAGCTTTGGTAAAACCCAGGGCACACACAGCAAAATTGAGGGGTGATTTAGCAAAACCCATGATAAGCCCCATTGTCAACTGTCATAATTGTGGAGGCAGTCTCAAATCTAAATGAGAAAAGTGCATAGCTTTTAGTCAGCAATGGCTTATATATAAAAAGTGGAATCATTTCAGAAAGCTTGGTAAATCTAGAGAGGCACATTCTTTTATTAAGAGAGAGCATTCCAAGAAGCAAGTTGATCAAGTAGAAAGCTGTGACCCTACTTTTTATGGTAATTGTGTCTCTGTGCTTTTGGAAAATATTAATGCAGTAGAGTTGTTGGCAAAGAGCAAAATATTTTGTACTGTACTGATTAATCAGAGACCTGTAGAGCTCAAAGTTGATACTGGTTCAAAGTGCAATGTTATTTCAGCAGAAATGTTTGCTATGGTAAAAGCTGGTGAAAAACTTGATTTGGCAAAGTGTGTGAAGCTTGTTGCTTATGGTGGTGAAGAGATTCAAACCGAAGGCTCAGTAGTGCTTTCATGCTATTCTGCTGGGAACAGCCATGAATTGCAGTTTTACATAGTCAAAAGACACATGCAGTCATTGTCAGGCCTCAAAGATAGTTTGAAAATGGGACTGATTTCATTTAATATGGAAGTCCCCCATGTAAGCATCAACAACAACGAAGGTTTCACACAGAATATTTTTTTCTGAATATGCTGATATTTTCAAAGATGGGCTTGGCAAACTCCCCAGTTTTGTACTCCATGAAACTAGACCACTAGGTAAGCCCAGTTGTCAGACCAACACGGAAGGTTCCAGTAGCAATCCAGGGCAAAGTAAAATCAGAGTTAGACAGAATGGCACATTTCGGAGTAATTTTTCCAGTAGACAGAACAACTGAATGGGTATCTTCCATGGTGGTAGCTCATAAGAAAAGCTCAGATGATATTTGAATATGAATTGATCTAAGAGATTTGAACAAAGCACTGAAATGACCTCATCATCCAATGGGTACAGTTGAAGAAGTTGCTGCTCTCAAGCCAAATGCCACTGTTTTTTCTGTCTTAGATGCAAAAAGTTCATTTTGGCAGATTTTACTTGATCGAAAATCTTCCTTGCTAAGCATTTTCAGTACACTATTTGGAAGGTACAAATTTTTGAGAATGCCATTTGAGATAAATTCTGCCAATGAAGTCTTCCAAAATGTGACTGAGCAAATTTTTTCTGGTTATCCATTTGCTGTTATCGTAGATGATATTCTTGTAGGAGGCAATGGTGAAGCTAAACATGATGGAAACCTCAGAAAAGTTCTAGGTCATGCTCATGAATCTTAAACTAAATCCTCAGAAATGTAAATTCAGGCTAAAAGAAGTTATTTATGTGGGTCATTTGTTTACCAGTTCAGGCTTACAACCAAATCTGTCCAAGCAAGCTGCAGTTCTTGAGATGCCAGCTCCAAACAATGCCACAGCTTTACAACGTTTTCTTAGCATGGTCAACTAATTAGGCAAGTTCATTCCTGATCATTCCCTCCAGTACAAGTCTTTTGAGTGTGTACCTTTAACCCCTAGTGGGTGTGGCCTAAGCCTTTAAAAATGAAGTTATCACCTTACAATTCTAATAAATACTCATTGACAGAGGTCAAATATCAGTACAATTGTGTTTGCCATCATGTATGCTTCAAGATAAAATATTCTGATACCTTGTATGTAGCGTGGTTTTGGAATTACTAATGCAAGTATGAACAAGTAATATTTGACACCTAGAGGAGCAGTAGGGGGTAACTGCAGATGCACCTGGAGGCATCACTCGGATGTAATGAGCTTTCAGCACTGCTACAAGAGCTGACACACAAAAATGTAATTTGGTCCTGGTTAGAACAACACCAAACAGCATTTGATGTCCTGAAATAGAAAATTGCCAGTCCACCCACTTTGAGATATTATGTTGTTCACAAACCTGTTAATCTTTCCTATGATGCTTCAAAATATGGCCTTGGTGCAGTAATTCTTCAAGAGGGCAGATAAGTAGCCAATGCACCTAGAACTGTGACTCAAACTGAGATGCAATATGCGCAAACTGAAAAAAAGAGCTTTTCGCAATAGTGTTTGCATGTTCGAAGTTCAGTGATTATATTTATGGCCGACCTATCCAGATTGACACTGATCATCAGCCTCTGGTTACTATTTTGAGAAAACCAATGCACACAGCTCCAGCTAGATTGCAACGCATGATGTTAAAATTGCAAAAGTACAATTTCAATATGGTTTACACAAAAAGCAAACTTCTTTATCTTGCTGATACTTTATCCAGATCACCCAGAAAAAAAACACTGAACAGCATGACAATGAAAAAGCTGATTTTGAAGTCATGGAAGTGAGAATTTTTTCTTCCACGTGTCTCGATGAGCTTAGAAATCACATAGCTTCCGATCCAATTCTCCAAAAGATGAACTATTTTATCAGTCACGCATGGCCAGCAAAACAATCTTGTTTACCACTAGACGTGCAGCAGTATTTTCCTTACTGAGACAAGATTTTGATGGAAGATGGTATCATCATGAAAGGTCCAAAAGTGGTAATTCCAAAATCCTTACAACAATAGTATATTAAAATCTTGCATCAAGGTCACCTGGGAGCTGATTCTACCAAAAGAAGGGTAAGACGACTAGTGTTTTGGCCTTCTATGTCAAACGATATTGAGAAGGAAATCTCAACTTGTTAAATTTGTAATAGTACTAAACTGCACCAACAAAAAGAACCACTTCAGCTGAACCAGATTCCTAAACTACCTTGGTCAACATTAGCCACAGATATTTCCGAATTCAATGTTCAACATTATTTGGTATTAGTAGACTCGTATTCAAATTAGTTCAAGATTGAACTACTTCCTAACCTAACTTCCAGTACTGTCATTACGAAATTGAAGAGACCTTTTTCTGTCCAAGGTAGTCCGCACAAAGTCATTTCTGACAATGGTGCACAGTTTACAAGTCAGCAGTTCAAGAGATTTGCTGAGACATGGGACTTTGTTCGTGTAGTCCTGAGTATCCACAATCTAATGTCTTGGCTAAATGTGCAGTTCAAAGTGTGAAACAGTTGTTGGAGAAATCCTAAAGAGACAAAACCAATACTTTTCTCAATTTGCTTAATCTCAGAAAAATTCCTCGAGACAATTTACTTGGTTCACCTGCTCAGAGATTGATATCGAGACAAACCAGAACTACTCTACCAATTAGTAAGAATTTGTTGATTCCAAGTTCTAAAAACAACGAAGCAGTAAAAGCTTAACTCATGAAAAAGCATTTGTCACAGAAATTCCATTATGACAAAACCAGCAAACCTCTCAAACCATTAAAAGAAGGAGAGATAGTGAGTATGCAGAGAGCAAAATGTTTTAATTGAGTAGGATTTGTGAAACATCTATGTGTGGAACTGAGATTGTACATCATTGAGTCACAAGGAATGGAATTTAGGTGGAATTGGAAACATTTATTGCCAGTGTCCAAGCCAGTGTTACAGCATCTTGTCTGCAATTGAGACTTTAATTCTCAGAGTATGCTATTGAATGTTAAGTATCCATGAAGTCCCTAATGAAGAACATTCCCTAGTAACTGTCCCTGTTGCTAAACCGAATACTGATTATTATATCTGAAGACCTAATCCTAGATACACGGAAACCTGGACATGATTGTTATTGTTTATGTAATTTTTATGTGTATCTGATTGTCATTTTTCATTTGCATGACAAAATTATCAATGAGGGAAGATGTAGATCATAGTGTGTTTGTCGTACCTTTAAAGCCGCTGTAGTTTGTGGGCACATGCATATAAGTACTGATCACATGTAAGCGGAGTGTCATTTTGCGTAAGCAGCCAGAGTGAAAGCATGTATGTGTGTAGCAGTAGCCAGTTAGCTAGTTCATTTAAGTTTTATGTTCCAGTCATCCATTCTGATGTGTTTGTATGTAATAAACATCTTAAACAAACACCCAAGCCTCACCATCTTATTTGAATACATAAGACATGCAGACACTGCACGGAAGGCACCCCAACCAAGAATCGAACCAGTGACCTACTTGCTGCGAGTTTGCAATACTAACCACTGCACCACTATGCCACTCAGCTATAAAGAAAAATCTGCTGGAGTTTTTCAGCTATTAAATACTATTCATCATTGTAACATCGTGTATACAACTATAATAATAGACTTATATGCATGTGCTTACTCGTGTGAGTAAATCTCAATATTATAATTGATAAACTACACTTATGTAAAAGTAATGCATTACTTTAGTTAGTAACTAGTAACAGTAATATATTACTTTTTTAGAAAATTAATAAGTTATAATAATATATTACTTTCACTGAAAAGTAACTAGTAATAGTAACTTATTACTTTTATAAGTAACCAGCACAACACCGATCCTAAGTGAATGACCAGCACTGGTAGTGTTTTTAGTACACTATAGAAATTAAGTTGCTATTAAAAAAGGGATAATTAGTAGGGCATATAAAATATTGCATGATAACTATAGAAATCGGTCAGCGGAGGTTAGAAATGATTGGGAAGAGAGAGACTGGACAAGCAACTCACAAAGAAACAATGGGAGGATATATGTATGACTCCCAAATATGCAACAAAGTCTAAAAAATGTAGTGTCTGTATAGTTAGTTTTATATCCCAAGCAGACTGCAAAGAATTTTTCCTCAGGTAGATTGCAAATGTTGGACACATGATGGGAAAGAAAGAGAAAATTGCAAACATGTTTTTTGAGAATGTAATGAGTTGGCAGACTTTAAAAAATCCCTACAGACTACTCTGTCAGAAATACGGGGTGAGCAAATTGGTGTAACTAAGGAAATAGTTTTTTGAGTTGTAATACAGAATCAGAATTACCTACACATAGTAAGGCCTTATTGAGTTTACTTTTGATGGGTGCCAAAAAAGCAATAACTATAAAATGTAACTCATACTCTAAACCAACTATACTAGAAATACTGCATAGAGTAACAGAGATAAAACAACTGGGAGTGGGATCTTTAGAAAAGGGTAGGAGCAAATTACATAGAAAAATACATGCAAAATAATGTTTTTGAGGAGTAATCCCACTCCACAAGGGAGAATCCACCTTGGATCCTGGGAACTACCGTCCATCAGTCTGACAAGCCTGATCTGCAAGGGCATGGAATGCATTATCATGGAACTTATATACAAAGACATTGGCAACCTTCAAACACTGGACCCCACTCAGTTTGGGTTTGTGAAGGGCCGATCTTGTCTCCTGAACCTGATTGACTTCTTTGAATCAGTCTCCAGAGCTGTGGACGAGGGTAAGGCAGTCCACACAGCCTATCTGGATCTCACCAAGGCCTTCAACACCATCCCCCACTCTGGAATCATACATAAACTTACTTAGCTGGGCATAAATCCCTACATCACTCGATGGGTTGCCAACTGGCTTACTGACAGAACCTAGACTGTAAAAGTAGGCGACTCCAAATCTAGCTCCAGACAAGTGACAAGTGGAGTACCACAGAGTTCAGTCCTGGGACCGCTCTTGTTTGGCATGTACTTCTCTGAAGTACAGGCCAACACTAAGGGACTCTGGCTAACAAAGTTCACAGATGACTGCAAACTGGGAGCCATTATTGAATCCCCAAATGATGTGGATATTCTACAAAAGGGCCTTACAGAAACAGATGCTTGGTGCCAGAGCCATGGGCTCAAGCTTAATGCCAAGAAATATATAGTTATCCCCTTTGGGAAAAACCATGTACCCATGAATTACCACATAGGTGGCAGTACACTAAACACCGAAAGTGTGATGAGAGACTTAGGGATACAGGTGGACAGTAGTCTCACCTTCGATAACCACATCGCCACAACAGTCAGGAAATCCTTCTATGTGGCATACCTCATCACAAAGGGTTTTTCATCCAGAAAAAGAGGTCATTGTCCCACTGTACTCATCCCTCATTAGACCCATTATAGAGTACAATGCCTCATTTGGTATGTACCTCACAAGACATCTGCAACAGCTGGAAAGGCCACAGAAATACCCCACTAAAAGAATCACAGGCCTAAAGCAGATGCCCTATGCTGACCGTCTAAAAAAAACTCCAACTATACTCTGTGGCATATTGTCTACTGAGAGGCGATCTCTGCTTAACATACAAGGCCATGTCAAAACCTGAGCTGTTGGACATGCTCCACTTAAAGAAATCCCAATCCCTCAGAGCCACATGCTCCAGGGATCTAAACCTTGTTATCACAATGAACAAAACATGCTGGAGGGATAGGTTCCTGACCCAGAGACTCCCCATGCTCTGGAATAGACTGCCCATACATGTCAAGCAGTGTGCCTCCTTGGCCCTCTTCAAAAGGAACCTTGACGATTGGATGGGAGATAGGAAATTCACCCCGGGATCACATCAGTCGCCCTGCTAGACAGGGGTCCAGGGAAGTAAATTTTGTGGGAAGAAATATCCAGGGAACTGTTATGGCTAGGCTTGTATAGGCCCTAGGACTGATAGCCTAGTACCAACCTATGAACCTATGAACCTATAATGAGGTTTAAGGTAAGACAGGCACTGAATAAGCTATGTTTGACTGTCAATAACTGTTTAGAATATTATATGTAATGCATCATGTTTGTAACTGAAATTATGTCAATATGGTTTGTCTTCATTTATATAAATTTATGATTACCTATGTCATAAATGATAATTCAATAAAGATGTTTCTTGTTTAACAAAAAAAAGATGGATGTGGAGTCTGAGAGTTTTAGCATAATCTGTTGACTGCTTTTTATTTTAAACCCGCAAATCACCAGTATAACATTCATGAATGTAGAAGGAATGATGCATGCAAGTTATTTACTAAAAATAGTAATACTTGCTCCCCAATAAAAGTTGCCGCCATGAAAACAATTTCCACTAGGCACGACTAAAATGCGTTGCCACCACAAAGAGAGCTGCACTTCAAACGGCTAAACTATTAGACAAAAAATATTCCTGGGTGACTGTGGTTTATTGTTTGGATCGTGTGGTCTTCAATATTTTTCTTATCATGATCTGCACCTTGGGAATCTTCTGTCACAGTGGTTGATGGTAGGAATCTTCCTTGCTGACCTGATTCAAGAGGTTCCTCAAAAGAAGCTTTTTCATTCTGGCTTGCAGCCGTCCTTAATGCTGCTTTAATTCATTTGATGTAATCATAAGTTTGTATAATCAGCTATCCTCAAACCCTTTTCCATATTTATTTAATTCTTATTGCTCCTCAAAGTATATTTGTACATATATATTTTGTAGCCTTCATTTGAATGCACATGAGTAACCACATTTTTTTCTTGTTTCTCTGCTTACTGTTGTAGCTTCGGCGTTTACAAAGGTACCGAAGAGTATTGAAGTAACCGTTGGCAGTGTAGCAGAATTCTCCGCTGAAACTGCCAAGGTAGGAGCCGACGTCAAATGGCAGAAAGATGGTGAAGACATCCAATCAGGTGAAAAATACACCATCCGAGCAAAGGACACACAACATACACTGACAGTCAATGAGGTAACTCCAAACGACGAAGCAGTGTATTCTGTTATATGTGGGACATCCAAAATACACTTTGATCTCAAAATCTTTCATCCAGGTAGGATAAACATACAAAATGTCTCTTTCTTTTCCTTGTTTTACTTTTATTCCCCTTTTAACCTCAGTGTAGTATAAACAACACATCAACAACGGTGAATATGGGGAGTAGTTTTGAGTGTGTCTTTTTATTCCAGAGGCCTTCAGTCCAGTCACCAGTGATAAGCACTATACCATAGCAATAATCAGCAGAGCATTGTAAACTAAAGGAGAAATATTAGGAGATGAAATGCTGACCCGCTGAATACATTTTTTAAGTATCAGTAAGCGTGTGTGTGTACTGCAAAGCATATTGGTTCACTGACTCATAAAAGTGATGGCAGACAATATATCATGGATGGCTAGAAATATTCTCATTAACAACCAGTGTTCCTGGAATAAATAAAAATGCAAAAGGTTCAAACAACTTAAACATCTCAATAAAAGTTTGTGCTTATCAGCAAATATTTAGTGCTTTATCTTACAAACTGTGATCCATTAAGTTCAACAAGAGTAGAAATTTGATGGACATCATGTATTAGGAATGACATAAAGTTAAAGGAACAGTCTGGAACTATTTTATAGAATAAGAACAACTGTAACTTAGTATTTTTTTATCACTGTTGCATATATTTTGGAGAGCAGGGTTAAGCACTATAGAAGTATTTCAAAAATAATCAAATATGGAGATAATCTACTTTTGTTGCCAAAAATCTTGAATATTCTTTGCACGGATAAGGTAAAACAAATGTTGCTAGACGGCATAAAGCAAACCTCCAGGAAAGATTATCATTGTTTAATTGTTTTATTGTTTTAATTGTTTAAGAAGAACAAGCAGCCAGAAGTGGCTAGGCTAAATAGTAGTGTCACTGGTGTCCGTCTGGTTCTGTGTTTCTCTTTGACTGAGCAAGTTAAAACACTTCTCAAAGGAAACCTATTTTTACTTCGTTTCACATAGAGGTGTTACACCCAGTTACACTTAATGCCAATATGATGTTTTCTAACACAGTTTTCCCCATTTATCCCCAAAATATCTCTGCAGTGAGATGATATTCTCATTCCTTTGGCTTCTACTTTCACATTGCTCAGAAATATGCAAGACTCCACCGCCACAGTCTTGCCCCACCCCATTATTGCACTAGTCCACTCTTGAACAAGAATTGCCAAAATTGAGGCAAATGTGTTACTGACTGACTCAGACACCCTGGCTCCTGAATCAGTTGATGCATATGATGTAGATAAACACAGATAGGCCAGATTTATTATATGTTCATAGGTAAGTACTAGACTACTTGCCCTTGCAGGCCATTATAAGCCTAGACAATTTCCCTTTTTTGTGCTCAAAATAACCTATCCCATTTGGCTATAGATTGTTCTTATCCATCCTGTGGTCAATTATATATCACTCCTAATGAGAATGACTGACATCATACCATAGATAATTTGGGGGGCCTAAGCATGGGATAAAACATTTAGGAGCTGCCTCTGTCCATTAGTAGTATATGAAGCTGTCCCGTGGTAAATTTTATGTTTCCCATCTATAGACCTAAGTTGAACTTGAAAATGGACAGGGATGAACTTTGCTTTATGTGGATGGAAAGTCAGTTTCACAGCAACGTTACCTTTTAGGAAATTTACCTGTCCCTCCAAACCATTCTGTTGATGTTGCAGAAGAGGTTTAGATCCCTAGACCAAGTATTTCTGATGTCATTTCACTTGTTGATATACAGTAAATCCATCAATATTGAGTCAGAGGATGTCTTGTATCCCAGACACAGGTCACCAACTAGAAGTCTGTAGGATACCAAGTATAGTGACAGGGCTTTGAGTCAGTCCATGTACTACATGTTGTTTAGGCCATGTATCCTTTTATTAAGCTATCTCTGTGGGTGTTCCAGTTGTTGCATATGTCTGGACAGATATCTGCCAAAGGGGGCATTATATTTAATGAGGGCTCAGTAAAGAGGGACAATGACATCCCTAGATCTAGACACAATCCCTTTGTTTATAAGCTGTGCAATATAAAATGACTTTCTTATAACAACAGACACATGCTGCTTAAAAGTTAGTTTATTATAAGGCTTGTTGATATTATGGTTCCACCATGTGGGTATGTTTCTGAGGTTTGCCCTGCACTTGTTCCTATGGGGTAAGCTGCGTCTATGCAGCTGTTTACATGCTAGTATAGTGTGTTGGTGTAGATTTGTGTGTATTCAGTAGAGTTAAATGGGTTTGGTGGAAACACAAAATATTCAGACTATCTTTGTCGAAAATGAAACAACACAGATACACTACCATTTGGCATCACTGCCTTCTTAAGAGTTGACATAGCACTAGTATATCTGTGTTATTCGATTTCAAATAAAGAGAACCCAGTTTAATTTGGCTTATGTGTGTTTAGCTATAATTTTAGGTTTTAAAAGTTGGAGGCAGCAGTGTGTCATCTTATTATTATTATTATTATTATTATTATCATCATTATATCATTTCATTTCACTGAGACCAAATCACCTAATTTTCAAAATGCTGAAAACTCATTTGACTGAATCTCACTTCACTGACTTGTAAGCCATAGACGTGATGTGGGTTTCCAGTCACCTGTGACTTGTTTGCGATAAGAACTTCTGTAATTTATAGTGCTGAGTGTCAGAATACTGATAGTCATGTAGAAAGTAGTATTGTAGTGTTTTTAAATGTGGGTGTGTCTATTTACATTTTTATGGGAAATATCTAAAGTAATATGGCAGATTTTTTGTGCATTTCCAGCAGTAATGGCAGCGTGTGGAGTACTGTAAGGCACATAAAAGTTATATGCCCTTTTACCCACTGAAATGCGATCCTGCAGTTAGTATATATAGTTGGGGGGGTGTGGGGTTTTATATTGTCCGGTTTCTGTTAAGAGGGTAAGTAAGTCATTTTTAAGGTCTGGAAAGAGGTAGTTATTAGTGTTGTGAGCAGGTTTCTTTATGGTTTAATGTTTAGTCTTTTGAAATTTAGCATTGTAAGCTTTCTGTGAAAAGAGATTCAGTAAAATGAGTTTTCAGTATTTTCAAATTAGGTGATTTGGTCTCAGTAAAATGAAAGTCAGTCAAATGGGTTTTAGGTGATGTGACATAGACACCATTCTCATTGTGATACATATATTACAACTGCAACTAGAACATATAATCGGTTATGTATTACTGTCAGATGTCTATACTGCAGTGCTCAACCAAAATGGCTTAAGACTTGGTGTGCAGTTCAGCATTTTAGACAGCAATGTACATATCAGATTTTGTAGAAATAGATGCAGAGCTGTGAGACATGCAGCTTGTAAGTTAATAATGTGCCAAAATACTTGACTTATGAGGGTAAAATGTTTTAGCCATTACATTTCAGTGATATTAATTCTGATATATACAGTACATTTAATTGTTATCCGATGATGATGTTTCATAAATAGGCTTTTGAAAATTGTGTGCAATAAATCATTTTGTGGATTTTATTAAGTTCCTAAGTTTGCTTATTTCAGTGAACTGTCAAAAATATCCTAGTTATACTTTGAAACTCATGCTTGTCAAATTTCAGGCAGCACAACTGAAATATATCAAAATTCAGGTGTAATGTGGTACCCACATCCTTACATATATTTATTTATTTTACTTTATTTATTTTACATTTGTTTACCAGGCTGGTCTGACTGGATATATTTCCATTTTCAGCAGAGGCCCGGGGAGAAAAGCTCCACATAGAGACAAAACACAGTTACGTTATACATAAAAAAAAAAGCAGGTTAAACCTGATTCTAGACTAAATTACAGAATTCTACTTACATACCATGTAGAGAAACACAATTAAGTTGTAGTTATAGAAATACAAAATAGAAAGGGTCTGTAACAGTAAAAACATTTGTGGCAAGTGTAAAACACATTCAGGAAATTTCTTTTACATTCAAAATTCTTTAATGGAATGTAATAGATGCTACTTGTAAAAGAAGTAGATTGTTAGGGAAACTTAGAGTTAAATGGGTTTGGTGGAAACAAACACAAAACAAACAAACAACCAAAACAATATATGTTTATATATGACTATTTCATATACTGTGGCAATATACATCAGGGTGTATGGATAGTGATAATGACATGACATTCCATGTCACAACAGCAACATCAGTGCTTCAGGTTTTCCTATGTAGTCAAATTGTGGTGGAATAAAACATTTTCCTCTTATACATCTAATGTGATGCTGTCTGCCATTGTAGAACAATGTAAATATTGTTAAGGCCCAAAAGTTGGGTTGCTTCACTGCTTTTCAGTTCTCAGTCCATATCTGCCATTTATAACAGCAAATTAATTGTTTTAAATATCATACTGGCTGTAAATGGAGACTGTAAAACTTTTTAATAGAAGTATTAGAGGAATACAGTGACAGATAAATGATAGCCATGCAATCAGAGAACATATTTATTTCATTTTGAAAGGTTATAGAACTCTCTGATGAATGGAAATTTTTGTGTTTTTGATACAATGAGATCTTTTACAAAATGTGATAAAAAATACCAAAAACAGTTTAAAATAAAATTCTGAAATGGAAATTCTTCATTAACTTTGAAAACAAACCATTTTAATACATGGATATCTTGTTTTACTTCAACAGCTTCAAAAATACCACTGTCGTCATCCCAGTACAATCTGAGAGGAGGACGGATTGCTGTAGTTGTTTTATATATGATAAACTAGTTATGCTCCATGATAACTCATCTGTTTCTTTACTCACAATGTGAGTTACAGCCTACAGAAGACATATCATTATACAAACTCCTGTCAATACCCAATGCTGGTTAGAAAATTGCAATATTCAGGCATCCTTAAAAAACAGACCTATGCCAAGTTTCTGTTATCACAGTGTATCCCTTCCCTTTAATCTGACCACAAAATTGATGCATACACCAAAAACTTTAAGTATTATTCTCCCTGATTTCTGCCTAAAGCTCTTCCTACAGCCTCCCTGCACACCACTTTGGCTTTTTGTGAAATCTTGCATTATTTGTATTTGATATTTGTTACATACTCTGTAGCTTCATGCAAACAGTTTGGATAAGGAAGAGTAGTTACACTTCCAAATTCTACGATTTAGAAAAAACAAAGTAATTGACTCATGTATTCTAACTACAACATTAATAAAAAACAATACACACATACTGACTGTGGTTATTCTTTTTACATATCTGTCACAGATGAGCAACATTTCATCTCAGCTAGAAAATGTGGATTGGACCTACAATTCTGTGTCTAACTAAAAGCACTCAATAATCTGCTCTCTGAAAACAAACAATTAAACATACTTCAAAATGATGTGCAAGGGATGGTCAAAGATAAAACTCAAATTATATCAGTGCAAAAGATGTACTGACACTCTTTACAGGGATAGACAAAAACCTGGAAATCACAGTGAATCGGTGGAGTGATAACATGACAGAAAATGTTTTTCCTATCATGTTGCACACTATGTCCCCATAACAATTTATACCAAAGAGGCAAAAACCTTGACAACAAAGGACTCATATCTGCTTGGAAGCCACTATCAAGACATTTTAGGTTATAACAAATTAGAAAATGATAAACACTTAGATTGAAAATAGGAATATTATACTACAGAAATATCATAAGAAGATGAAAGATGTATGTTTTTCCATTTTTGGGTGTGGATGTCCTTTAATGTTTCTTACAAAATATGTCACCTGTGGTGTCACTGAGCAGTGTCCTTGGCATACCAAATGTACTGGAAATGTACTGCTTCTTCATATCTTCATATTTTATGTTGTTACTAATTCATTGCAGTTACAGTAAATGTTTTGTATTATATTTTTCATTTGTTATACCCAAAATGTCCATAATGGGAAATGCCATATAAACATCTAGATGTTTTCAAGTCTGTTCACCTTGTTCCCAAACTGCAGTTCATGCCCCCATAATATGACACAACCTAAAGTCAACTATTTAGTTGTTATTGTTTAGTCACAGTGACAATGCTGGGATTCACTGGCTTCTTCAAATAGCTCTGGAATGAGTAAGTGCATTTATTATTTACTGAATTAAATGATTTGTGCTAACTATATGATGTCAAAATCCATTTTTGGTAACAATTCAATGGTCTTCCAACAAAGTAGGTAAATAATAGGGTATTGTTATGTAATTAAAGCTGCAATTCATGCATTTCTAAACCAACACCACAATATTACTTAGGTGTAGAGTTCATAGGTTCTGCTTACTCACATGTAACTGAACATTCTCTCCTCAGAGATGGCAGTTGAAAAGCTACTTTTAGTATTTAATACCATCCTCAGTTTTCCACAGTTACATAGATAAAAGCAACAATTCACTGTCCAAAAGTTTACTCTTGTGTATTTATGCTTTGATTACCAGGATACCTACTGGATTTTATCTGTTTTTACCAGAGGCCAAAGAAGATAAACTCCGGCGGAATTAAAAAGTAGAAGTTCAAAAAAGTATGACATACAAAAAAAAGTACACGACCACATACACCATGTCAAGAGCTGCCAGCAACCTAAGCTTACATGTGATAACGTGCAATTAAAGTTACTAATAGGAGAAGGTCTAAAACTATTGAAAAACTGATGCATTTAGCAAAGGATGAGCTTAAGATTGTATTGTGATACAGTAAGTAGTGAGTTGTACAGTAAATGAATAAGGTTGCATGGGTATAACAGCAGCTGTTACAAATGTCTGCAGCTGCTAAAAATAATATGAAGCTAGGCTGCTAGTATCCACATTCATATTGTCAGTATTATTATCCCAATTACAGCAGGGCATCAGTTCAGTCAGTTACACAACGTCATGTGTACATATCTACAGGATAAACAATATAAGTTTCTTCTTTGTCCAGCAACCATTGCATTGGAGTATGCTGCTGCAGTTTGTTATACCTGAATAAATGTTGGGTGCTATATTCAGCAGTTACAAATTTGTTTTTATGTAGACTATGTTGCTTTTTTTAAAGTTATCAAGTGTGTTCCAGACATGACCTACATTATTTCTAAAGAAGACATTGTGCAATGATTTGACAAGGTTAGAAAAATGATGAAATGGACAGTGTTGGTTTATGGCATAAGAATGCATGAGCATTATAAAGCAGGGGATGGTTAACTCAGTTTATAAATCAGGCCAGGACAGGTCAATAAGAAGGATGCAAAGGTTGGTGTTTTGTAACATTCAAGGATAAATTCAGATGTCTTTTGGTGTGTTCTAATTTAGTTAAAAAAGACAATGACATGCAGATAGAGAATGAATAACTACAAAAAAAAAATGGAATTAACAATAACTGTAACTATCTTTGATTTAGCAGTAAGGTGTACATAGGGTCTGATCCTTTAGAAAATGCCTAGTGTCATGTAACTTTTTATTATTATTATTATTTTCAGGGTAGGATAAATTTGTTTTTCAACAGAGACAAAGAAAACTCTAGAAATGAATAAAGGTAATAAATTGTACTGGTATGGCATATAAATTTGTTTGATGCTGTTGTAATTTACAATTTTTTAGTCATTATCTTTGTGGACCTGATGAAGTCTAACACTAACTAAAGTGCTTATTCACTTTATTTTAAAAATGTTATACGAAAAGGGTTTTTGTAGATTCTGTGATCTTGCTTTTCTAAATTCTGAAGTTGTCGCCTGTAATTTTCATTGAATTGCTATTGTGGGGAAGCACATATTTTTTAATGATTTGTACATAACAAAACTAAATTAATTTTTGATACATTTAAATTTAGGTGACAATCCTACAACCATTTTTCTAGCTTTCAGAAGCTGTATAGGAGGTGTGTCTCATCTGATATTTGGTGTTTGGATGAGCAATGGAGAGCTGTGTTACTAGCATTTTAAATTGTAATTAATTGGCCATGTTGATCTGGTATAAGGTTGATATACATACATATATATATATATATTTATGCATCTGTACACACTAAATAAAATGGGATATCTAAAATGAATTCTTTTGCTGTACCTTTGTTAGCAGTATATTCACTTAGCATCTGTTGATCCCATCTGACCTTGCATTTTCTGTTTGATAGATAGCTTTGAAGGGGTCTATATTATAATAGCAAAAATCCCTTTAAGCGAATATGAAAACACCGACACGTATTGTGCGAACTGCGGATATACCAAACGTACTAAACCATGAAATACAAAAAGTCGAATCCCCATAGTCGGCCAACTCCACCTCCCACTACATACTGCCTACCCAAACAAAATAAATAAATCATATAAATAAATACACTGACCAAAACCCTACTTCTAACCCTAAAGTAAAGCACCAAAACCCTATGTCTAACCCTACACTAAGCCTTACATACATTACTATCTATGCACTTACCTTAACCCGCACCCTAACCCTAAGGTCCATAACTATCGCACACTTACCCTACAGCGATATACCAAAACAAAACAAATAATCCACTCACATACATTTAACAAAACCCTAATTCTAACCCTACATTAAAGCTTACATACATTACCTATCTATGCACTTAGCTTAACCCGCACCCTAACCCTAAGGTCCATAACTATCGCACACTTACCTTACGGAGCTGTACCGCAGACGGGCCAACCATGACACTTCAACTTTTTGAATTTCATGGTTTAGTACGTTCGACGTAATCGTGGTTCGCGCAATACGTGTCGGTGTTTCCGCATTCGCTTAAAAGGATTTTCGCTATTATAATATACACCCGCTTTGAAGCCACTGTACAGTATGACAGTGAAAGCCTGGGTCAGTCAGCCTGTTTATGAGACCAGTGTAACTGAAGGTATTGAAGGCTTTTCATACATGTAGGGTAGGTGCTGATATTACTTCCCCTGAGTTTAATTTCTCCCTAATGTAATTGCTTATAGTTAATAGTGCCAGGTTGACTGAGTATCCTTTCTGAAAGCCATGTAATGAATTAATACAGAGCTGTACTTATTTAGATAAAAAGTGAGTTGCTGGTGTATAATATGCCCTAGCAGTTTTGAAAGAATATTTAGTATGGTCAATAGTTTTTGGATACAGTTGATGTGCCTCCTTTCTGGAGTGGTATAATATGGGTGGGCATACCTCCAGATATCTGGTACTATAACTTTATGTATTGCTATGCTAATAAGTTGTGTTAGAGGAATAACTATGGATATGCTCACACATTGATAAATATAGAATTTAAGTTACTGGAACCTGCCAAAACATGATCTTTTTTAAAATATTTTCCTAAATGTAAATATATAGACTTCCATGAACAGTTGTTAGTGTGAAGTTGTTTTTTTTTTTTTTTTTTTTTTGTGATTATGAGAATGGTGGGGTGAGTATAGTAAAGATTGCTGTTTCAAAATAATTTCCATGTAACTCTGCAATTTCTCTGTCACTTGAGCCTGGGATGTTAAAGGGATATAGTTATTATTTTGGTCTGAGTAGATTGTTTGTTAAGTGATGATTTATTTTTGGTGGGAAGAGAATTATTTGCATTTGTATGAGCTTTTCTACATTTTTAATCATTTACTTTTTTTGTTTCTGTTTCTCAAAAATATGTAATGCTAGATGCTAACCTAGGGAGGTTGGCATAATGGTTAAGTTGTTTACCTTACAGACACAAGGTGCAGGGTTTGATTCTCACATGGGGTAATTGGCTAGGCTTAAAATGGCCCACAAGGGTACTTAGCCTAGTGCTAATCTATGAACTATGAACTCTTGAACTTAAGCTGGACTTTGTATATTTTGATCTTATTTTTTTTCTGTATCAACTGGGAGTGCTTTTAATTCTGCTGTTATCTACAGCTGCAATGCATTTTTAACTCTACAATTCAGTAGGGCTACTCTTTACCTCTAGAGTTCAGTAGGGCTACACTGTGTAGACTGTTTTTTATTGGCATGTAAAAATGGTAGGCAGCTTCACTTATGCATGGCAGGTGGTCTATTATTCTCAATCTGATAGATTAGGTGATTGAGGTGGTCTTCATTAATGATTTTAAACTAGGTACCAGGAGCTATAGTTAATGCCTTCAACTTAATTTGGTTCCAAATAATGAATGATGAGTTATGGTCACTAAAAGAGTCTGCTAGAATACAAGTAAAAGAGGTGTGTTTCATTTTAGAAACTATATTCCAGGGTTATTGTTTGTATTTAACCATGGAGAAGAAAGGATCATTAATTTCAGAGGCAGTAGCACTGTCTAAATTTATATCAGCTGTGCAAATTGTTTCAGAGTTAGTATTGTTGAGTAGCCAATTTAGAGTATCTTTTAGTAAATTTTAAGGCCCATTATGAGGGTATGGGGGTATATAGAAGCCAAGTGGTTTAAAAGATTTGTATGCCCTTTGGGGACTGTTATTGTGATGCCTTCTTCATTTTAACTTGGGGGGGTTGCTTTTCAAAAGAAGAACATTTTAGATATTTCTTTGTCATTAAAGAAATACATCATGTCATTTCCTGATATCTACTCTATTAGAAGATGTTATGGACTTTGGGACAGAATTTGTGTTTTAATATGCATTTTTAGGACATTCTTGTTAGTACTAGGATATGTGTGTTATACTGATTGATGAATGCTTGCAATTATTCAGTTTTGTTAAATAAAATGTGTTCATTCAAGTTAATGATTTTTATGCCTTTAGTGTTTATATTGAATTTATTATTAGAGGTGGTTAGTTTAATTTTAGCAATACTATTGCTGATGTCAGTAATTCTTCCTGAATTTTGAATATGTAAAGAAGTAGATAGGTATTGATAAAGTAGTCTATTACCTGCCAGTTTAAGCAGAGAAAACTGCCATAGTTGTACATGAAAAGAAGCTAAATTTTGACAGTTCTTGTTTTATTTTGAATATTCTATGATACATAATATTGTGCTGTATAACACAGTTTGAAAAGTGGTATGACTTTCTTTGGTGGGAGTTTCTAGGGGACTTGTTTGGTTACCATAACCCCACATTCACAGAATTCCATACCTGCCTGCAGTTAATACCAAATGGCTTAAAATGAGTAGGCTTCCATAGGTAGAAAAGAGGATGATACCTAAGCAATGATTAAAATGGATGATTTTTGTGTGCTGATATTCACCTTATGCTTTCTTTATTTTGTTACATTATTAGTTGGGTAGGGGAGGGGAGATGTGTTGAATTGCTTGGAATGGAGAAGGCAGTATAACTGTAAAATGATTGGTTGTTTTCATTTTACCTCAATGGTTGTTAGAGTTTTACAGTTGCAGTTAAGAGGTTATAAATTAAATGATGCATGGAATAAGCAGGAAATGCTAACACACAGGAGATCTCTACCAGGGCTATCTATGTGTTGTTATTGCTTAAACCGGGTTATATGGCATTTAACAGTCTCACAGGTAAGAGGTGTGAGATTATAGGGGGTTGGTAGAACAGTTCACTGCTGTAGATGCAGACTGGTTACATTTATGTAATGTAACAACATAACTAATCCTTACAACATTGCTCAACAAAGTAGTGTGTAGGAAACATAAGCATATACCAACTCGAGCTATTTTGAGCAACTGTGACTCAAGCCTGGGTGTCCCAAGCGTCTTTAAACCACATTGAAGGATAAAATTTTGGATACTAGCATTTAACCTACTAGCTTCTTTATGGTGTTATACTACCCCAATGTCATAATATGGTCAGCCAAATAAGGACTTTCTTTTGAAAGGCACTCAGTAGTTTTAATGTGTCACCAGGCAAATAATGGTAGACATGGGCAGGCAAACATTCTCCATACATTTGTATGAATGAGATCCCACTTAGGAGAAACAGACTAACTTTTGACACAATGTAGTGTGTTCTATTTTCCAAGGGTGGCTTTGTTGTAGCACCACAAAATTAGCATCAGCAAAACATGTCTACATTACTTTCCAAGGTGCTTTTGAGTTTCATGCTAAATGCAGTACATCTGTTGACAACCTGGGAATGGGGAACCGATTGCATAAATTGTTTACAATACCGTCCATTTTCTGGAACTTTTCATAAAAAACTGTAGGCAAGGGAAATGCAGTCTTCAGCTACTTGGTGACCTGATGCATGAGCAGAATACACAAATATTCATGCTGGATCCAACCACCCAGTATTTTGCTTCAACACTGGTATTACTACCAAGAGCTTAGCTGACACTGGCAAGTTATGTGTGGATCAGAACTTACAGACGTCTTAGAGAAGGGGCTAGTACTTATACATTGTTTCCCCTGCTGACTTTTGTTTTATTAAAGTGTTGATGGTTTTTGCCCTCCAATAAGTGGACATACAGTCCTCCTTCTCTAAGTCGTGGGAGGGCTTAGCTACTTTAAACTTGAACAGCAGGCTATAGAGTTTCACACTATTGTTACACAGAGCAATAGTTTGCCACTTAAACAAAGAGGGCAATATACAGATAAGTGTTGATGTTTAAAATGAGCAATTTTGTAGGGGGGAAACCCCTCCACATCTCCACTCACTCCATACCCATTACAGTAGACTATAATTCAGAGGTTGTAACACTGCACAGTGTAGTACAGTGTTGTAGGGAATGTGTGGAGATGCAGGAAATATGTTCCATGAAGAAAACGTCTTTAATATTCTGCCCTTGTTTTGACTGACAGACCTGTTTTTAGCTAGTTATGTGTGGCCATCCATGTTTTGGATTAAAGTAGCTCAATCAGGTTTAGTTGTCCCAGTTTTAAGTACTACAGATCCAAGAAGAATAACATGTTTGCAACAAAACTTGTGCCACTCTACTAAAGCCACCCAAACAATAGAGTCTTCAGGAGACAAGAATGTACACATACACAGAAAAGTACAGAGCAAATAAGACATCACAGAGCCTGGAAGTAGCATGCAAGGTCCCACATGAAGAATACAAAACTAGTAACTCTCATGAAGGATGGCACTTATGAGAATAATAAATCCCTTTAACATGATCAGCAAAGAGGGGTTGTTCTGTACAAAGAGACATTTTTAGGATGAATGCCATGAATATGATGAAAAAATTGGCAGAAATTCTGCAAGAGAAGTGAATGAATGTTGGCAGTAGTAAAAGACACTGAGAATTATTTCCTGAAATAAAATAAAATAAAATAAAAGTTAAGTCCTCAGATAGTAGTTAATCCATACTGACATTTTGGTTTAGTTTGGAACAAGTCCATCTGTGAATAGTTAAATACAGGAACTACAGATAACCACAAATGACAAAAGTTCACCTAATAAAATTGGTAGATTAAAGTAAGTTGCAAATGACTTTCTTCCAAGCTGTATCAAGTGTGCCTGTGCCCCTTCAAACCCCTCTCCCTTCAGTTCCAGGAATGATTTCAGCTTTCTGCACACATTCACCCACTCCTTCAGAGAAACCTTTCTGGGACCCCATCCTAATAATTCGTCTTAACCCCAGTTACCTGGTTTGACCAAACTCTCATTATCCATTTTTTTTATTCCTGCCCGTTGGCCATATTATAATGTCACATGTTCCATTTCCTTAGCCCTTCTCCAGTGCATATCTTCCTACTAATCAAGGCCGTCCAACACACTCCATGTCATCGTTTCCCTTTCATCATCTTAGAAGCCCTCCATTATGCACTTTCTGTCAGTTGGAAAGCCATCTCCTGATGTGTCTTCTAAGTACTCTACGTGACACCATCCCATCTCCATTTGTAATGACAAGCAGACATTTTATCTACAGTCTAAAATCCTGCAATGCGTCCCAGCATTCCTTTGGCATTTGGCACTGATGCTTCACATTTATTTTATTTATTTATTTTACATTTGTTTACCGGGATAGTCCAACTGGATACATGTCCATTTTCAGTGGATGCCCGGGCAGAAAAGCTCCACAATGACAAACTTACATAGATTACACAGAAGTTAGCAAACGATTATAAAAACAAAGTGATTATATACAATGGATTCGTAGTGTTCCCTAGTAGGGACTCACAATTGTCATGGACAGACAATTAAAAGTAAGAGACATCAGATTGGAAGCAGAGCTTGGTGATGTAGTTACAACTTGTGATAATTGCAGAATATGCTTTTAATTTATAACTTAATCAGGGTTGGTACATGGGGATAGCCAATTCACTTTGAGATACTGTTTGAGGTTTTTTTTTTAAGAGACTTTTGGAGGATTGTAGGGTTATATAGTTTGCCAACGAATTCCAGGTTTTGCCAATGAAGTTGGCAAACAGGGATTCACCAGCAGAGTTATTAGCTTTGTGGGTTTGGACCAGTAGTTTATCGGCTGACCATGGGGATCTTAGATTGCTATATGGCTTAATAATATTTTTAAGTGAGGGGGTATCCTCAGGGTGGTACAAAATTTTGTGCACTATTAAGAGTTGATTGAATTGAATTAACATGGGCAGTTCTAGCCACTCTAGTTGTTTAGGGTTCTGGCAGTGGTGGGTTCTATAGGTGGAGCCAGTGGTGAATCTGGCAATATGATTGTAGCTATGGGACAGCATACCTAGTTTAGATTTGTTGAGGTTGGAGAGTACAGGTGAGACATATAAGAGAGTAGAGTGTAGGTGTGATCGGGTGATTGCAGTCCTAGCCAGTGGGGTTAAAAATGTCTTGTTTCTATACAGTGATCCAAGCTTCTTATTGATGGTCTGTATGGTTTTGTTGACCTGTAGGTCAAATTTGAGATTATTGTCTATGATAACCCCTAGCAGTTTGGTGTGATTATCTGGGGAAATAGTGGTACCATTGTTACATGTGACAGAGAATGAAAGTGTGGTGGATCTACTAGTGGGAGAGAAGACCAGAAGTTTAGTTTTATTAGGGTTCAGAAGTAGGTGTTGATCGGTGAGCCAGTTCTCGATAGTGTTAAATGTATTTTGGGTTAAGATTTGCAAGTCGGATGGGGAGGTGGCTGAGCAGATGAGAATGGAATCATCTGCGTATTGGATGCAGGTGGCTTTAAGGATAGCAGTGTGGAGGTTGTTGATAAAAATAGAGAAGAGTAGTAGACCTAGTATGGACCCTTGAGGGACACCAAGTGTGAGAGGTAACTGGCTGGAGAGTTTGCCCTGCCATAGTACTGCCTACTGTCTACCAGTCAGGTAGGACTGGAACCACTGGATAGCAGGCTTGTTGAGGGAAATAGATTTTAGTGAAAGAATGAGAAGTTCATGGTTGACCATGTCAAAGGTTTTTGACAGGTCAAGAAAGAGGGCAGAGGTTAGCCTATTGTCATTCCTGTTTTGGTTTATGGCAGTAGTAAAGGAAAGGAGGGCTGAGGTGGTGCTGTGGTATGGCCTGAAACCATGCTGGGAGTCGGATAGTAAGCTATTCTGTGAAAGGTATTGCATTAGTTGCTTGTGTACACATTTCTCAATTATTTTGGCAAGTGGGGAAAGAATGGCAATGGGTCTATAGTTGGAAATGTCTGAGGAGCTACCACCTTTATGGAGTGGGATGGCGTGAGATATTTTACAGAGGGAGGGGATAGCATTTTCAGATAAGGTTCTGTTGATGAGGATAGATATGGGATATGCAATGGCATCTGCAGCTATTTGCAGGTACCCTGCAGGGAGGAGGTCTGCAGCGAGGGTGGTAGGTTTTAGATTTTTTAGAAGTGTTTTGATAAAACTAGTGGATATTGGTTGGAAGCCAAATTCTGGGTGATTATTAGGTAGATTAGGCATGTGGTTTAAGTTAGAGGGGGTTAGTTGATTTTCTAGGGATTGGATTGTTTCAGTGAAAAAGTTATTAAAGGCGCTAGCTATTGTCTCTGGGGAACTATGGGTGTATTTAGCCAGGGTTGGGGTGGTGGAGTGACCTGGACAAAGTAGTTGATTTAAGCCTGCCCAGAGCTTTTGAGAGTTGTTGTGGTGTTTTTGTAGGAGATTTTGGTAGAAGCTTTTTTTATCCAGTAAAATAGATTTTTTTGTATTATTCCTGAATTGAAGATATTTTAGATGATCAAGTGGGGCTTTGGTTGTTCTCCAGCTGGCCCAGGCTCTGTTTCTAGTTTTGACTTTTGCTTTGGTATCTTTTGTGAGCCATGGTGCTGTATTTGATCTAGAATTTATTGTACGTGCTGGAGCATGGGAATCAAGGATACTTAGGAATTTAGTGTTAAAGTGATCTATGGCCTCCTCTAATGTTAGATTTTTTAGTTTTGACCAGTCAACTGCTTTTAATTTATTTTGGAATATAGCAGCATCAAAGTTTTTCCTGTTTCTAAATGTTTTATATTTGGGCTGGTGAGGGTTTCCTGCCGTATGTTTAGACAATGGTCACTGAGGTCATCAGGGTGAGTACCAGCTATGTACAGTTGGGGTTGGTTATTAACTAGGATCCAGTCTAGAATACTTTCCTTGTTGGTTGGTTTGTTTATCCTAGTGGGAAAGGTCATGGTCTGTTTAAACTCAGATAAGTTTATATGAGTGGGGGGGTTCCGAGGAGTAGGGGTGCCAGTCGGTGTTAAAATTGCCAAGAACTATGGTTTCTTGGGGATAGGTAGTGGATAACCAGTAAAGGAGATCTTATAGGGTATTTAGGTTGTTGCCTGGTGGAATGTATGCACAGACAATGTTCAAGTGTTTGTTTTGGTTAATCTGTAGCTTGGTTATGAGGAGTTACACGTTACTGAATTGGGGAGGTTGAATGGTGTCTCTATTAATAGTTAGAGTATTTTTGTAAAGGACTGCTATCCCACCTCCTTTCCTTGTAGCATGGTCTAACTGGTGAATATTGTATCATGGAGGTAGTATCTCATTGTCAGTAGTACTGGGTTTTAGCCAGGTTTCCATAAGACACATAATGTGGTTGCTAGGAGGGCATGTAGGTTGGGAATCTTATTGTTAAAACTTCTAATATTTAGGTGAAATGCTAGGAGGGAACTAGTGGGAGTATTCATGGGTAGCTTGACTGTGGGGGTTGTGGTAGGGGAGTGGAGGTTATTGGGTGTGGGTGGGCCAGGGTTGGGATGAATGTCTCCATGTGTAATAAGGTTATAGTGGCAGGATAGTCTGAGCTTTAAGAGTTTGTTTATAAGCTTTATATAGTCTTTGTCTTTAGGATTATGTTTTGTGACTGTACAGGGGTGGTATTTTATAGAGGGTGGTATATTCGGTGTGCAGGGGAAGGTAAAGTGTTTGGTGTTATGTGTGAAGTCATGGGTGTCTGTTTGACCATTTGGGTAGTGAATACCATGGTCAAGTGTTTGTTCATAGGCAGTGAGATGGTAAAATGGAAACAGTACAGGCATTTGGGTAATTAGTGTTTTTTTGCTTGTTTGCATTTTGATAGGGGGCAGGCCAAATTTGATGTCTGACTGTGCTAACAGGGTGTGGAAGAATGAGAGAGAAGGAAATGGGTTAAGGGAGCAGGGTTGCTCAATGATGTGTGAGGTGCTGATTGGTACTTAGCAGTAGGGGAGTGGCAAGGGAGTGGCAAAGTCTGGTTTAAATTTAACACTAGTGGGGGCGGGTGGAATTTGGGGGCAGGGAGGGGAGTGGAGCGTGCCAAGCAGGGCTAACACTGACTCTGAGAGTTACCTTGGGCTTTTGGTTTGGTTTGTATGATTGTATGTAAGCAGTGTTGTTGGCTGTACTTTAATTTGTTTTATTCTTTTTTAATTTTACACCAATTTTCAGGCTAATTTTAATTGGATCCTAGGGGTAGACTAGCAAATGTAGTCAATAAGGAGGGAGTGAAATTATTTTACCAAATTAAAATGTAAATGCTTAGGAATGGAACACTGTGTGAGTGTAAGGCTGATTCAAAGTAGTATAGCCAAATCTAGTGGCAATTAACTAGATCCCTTCACTGTTGTTGTACACCATTAAGCCTGAACAGTTTACAAAAACTAAATTGTAGTTCACCTATTACAATTGAAATGCTGGAGGGAGTCAGGTTCTTGCTTCCCAGAGGTTTTACTTAGTTAAGGTTGCCAGCTTCAGTGGAGAAGGTAGAAATTGCTTTATGCAGTGAATCCCAGGTTTTGGGGGGGGGGGGGGGTCACTCAGGAAAGAAACCCGTGCAAATTACTGTGCAGGCACAACGAACAGAGGGGTAGTGAAGGTACAACAGCTACATTATGTTACATCATTCAGCCTGTGGGGTAATTATAAAAATAGCATGATTTTTTCTTACTCTTATACATGGATATTTCTCCTGATATCTATGCTGAACCTTGATTTTCTTACCAAATACAGACTCACGGTTTAAATGCCAATATACCCTCTTATGTATTTCCTTGTATTTTTTCACAATCAAGTCCCACCTTCCACCCATACTCTCATGCTAGAGGTTGGTTCACCTCCTCTTGTTACAACACTAATATCTGGAAGATATGTAGCAGGGAAATGATTCAATGCAGATTGCTTTGGCACCACATACGTACTCCCCACAGACAGTAAAGAACTGAACCCCAGCCACTAGAACTGTGAAGATGGGATCTTCCTTCTACACCATTGTGTATCTAACTGGGAAGCAGTAGTAATATAAAAAGCAGAAAGATATCTGGAGGTACTCAAGTCAGATAATCAAAAAGTAAATTCAAAAGTAGAGAAGGACCTGAGAGTATTCAGATTAGATGATATAAAGGGAAGCAACAAGTATGGCAAAGTTGCAAATTAGGCAATTAGAGTACTGGCGTGCAAAGTGGTATCTGCCACCAATGGAAAACAAGATGTTTTTCCCTCTCTGTCAGCTAGCTAAGATTCAAGGAAGAGATTGGGAAATATTCATTCACAACAAGGATGGAAGATGACTGGAGTAGCAATCAAGAAGAGGTAACCGCATCAAAAATAGTGACCAAATTCATAATTACATGGGGGACACTAAGGGAATTCATATGTCGTTGATATGGTCCCTCAAGAGCTGAATCCTCTCTAATTGACTCAAGGACCTCTGATACAAAAGAGTCAATGCACAGGAATGTAAACATCATTCACAGTTAAAAGCAATAAAGAAGATAAAAAAAAAATTGCACTGGGGTAAACTTTCTGCACCTACAATCCAACACCAAGGTAAATCCTTCTTGGGGAAAGGAGAAATTCCCAGTACAACAGAAAATTGTTCTTCCTGGACAACACCCAAGTCACATAGTAATGGTCATACATGAAGCGTTGACTTTTAAAATGTGGTGTGAGCATGAAGCAGCAACACCAGGGATAGTAAATGGAGGAGGGCATGGAGGTGCAAAACCTTGCCTTTTTCCATTCATTTGCTGACATGGAAAAAAATCTCAGGATGTGTTCTTACAACAAAATATCTGTTAATTGTTGTGTGTGTGTGTGTGTGTGTGTGTGTGTGTGTGTGTGTGTGTGTGTGTGTGTGTGTGTGTGTGTGTGTGTGTGTGTGTCTGTGCACACCTGCATGTGCGTGTGTGTGAGAGCGTGTGTGTAGAAATTAAATACTTAACATAATTTATAGTTTAGATGTAAATACTTCTTCCAGCATCAAAGAAGTTGGAACTATTTTACATCAAAAATATAAAAAAAATATATATAGTAATAAAAAATAATTTAACAGCCCATTATCTAAGAGTAAAAATGCCCTCCATGGTGTATGTGCAGTGTAAATATTCTCCTTTCGCGATATACAGGCCCTCCACCTGTGGCAGCTGGCCTTACAACACCGTGGGCATGCATTATTTACACAGTAACACACATCCTGTTGGGCATTATTTCAGTAAGCTGCACTACACAGCAACCAATGAGGCTCTTTCATTTGTTCATCTACCATGAAACAGGTTTTGATAATAGCCCATGCTTATTACAGCACTAGACACCAAGCACTGAGGTTCTATCATTTATTCTTGGATCCTGGAACAGGATTTAATAATGACCCATTTCTGTTACATCACTATATAACCACCAACAAGATCCTTTCATTTATTCATAGAACATGGAAAATGATGTCATAATGGACCATGACTGTAACATCGATTTTGGGTCCATATTTGGGATAACATAAAATACTCTTTAGCAATTTTTGACTGGTGTCACCTTTATCTGTGTTATCCTTCTTTCCCATATGGCCAACATTTTACTCTGTTTCAAATCTTTCCTGAAAAACTCAGTTTTCCCTTGGTTCCTTTCAGCAGGTAACCTAACAATATTAGCTGATGACTCTTATGTTACACAGATGTCATTGTTACTGCAGTAATGGCTATGTTCACACCTGTCTTTGGTCAGTTGAATGTTATGGGATGATTGTAATACATCCTTTTAAACTAAAGTTCTCACAAAATGCATTATGTTCTTGTACTGCATTTCATCATGCCCAGATTTCTGAAGAAAGGATAAACTGAGACACAAAACAGACGATTATGAAAGAAATATTAGCTTTTTTACTTGATACAGTAAGCAGAATATTTTTTTTCACCTTTCACTCCTGATACAACCCTACATATCTAGATATATTAATTGCAATTCATATTTGTACTTAACATCACATCAGCACCATTTTTTTTCAGTAGCATTGATTGTAATCCAATGCATATAACCTGAAATTTGAGGCATTAAGCAAAATTTATTATATTGTTTTGTAAGTATGTACAACTAATCCATAACTATCCATGTAGGAGTAAAGGCCGCAGTAAGATTTGTCATTAATGCCTCATAAAATGTTGAAACTGCATGTTGCTGATGGCCCTGGTTGTTGGGGGTGGGTGGGGGTGGAGGGGTGAAGCCAAATCCTCAATTTTCTTTTCCTATGTACTTTGCCCTCTTTGTCTGCCAGTCATCTCCACCTCATCTGCTGGTCTTGAATCCATTTATTCCTTAATGCAGGGTGCTCTACCTACACTGGAAGTAAGAGGCAACATAAAAAGATGAATTTCAGGTAATTTTGGAAATGCTTGTGCCCCTGCCTGCACCTCTTCATCTGTGTGCCTCGGAGGGAAGAGTTCAGGGCTAAATACAAAAGCACTTGCTGTCAGTGTAAGTGACCACTTACACCAAGAGCAAGCTGGTCTTTTTAAATCTGGCCTTATACCAAAGAAAGTCTCTTGCACAGAGCAATTCCTTTCGAATCTATCCCGTTTGTTCTCAAATTCTGCTCTGGTCCCCCCCCCCCCCCAGGAGAAAGGCTATCTATGCTTCAGGTTAGATTTAGCTATGCACAGGCTGGAGAACTTCAAGCACTCACCCTCCATAATGAGCAGACTATGGGGACATTTTTCTATTCCTCTTTACCCAAACTCTAGGTGGTTGAACTGGGCATTCACAACACAGAGAAAGCCTAATTTGTTCTGATGCAGTAATTGCATACTCTGACCCATATGGTCATCAAAGGCTAGTTTCACAGGTTTGGTACCAGCAAGCCCATGTCTCCAGCCCAAACCAGCAAACCAGAACTGTGATTCTCTCCATACAAAGGGCAAGTCATTATCAACTGCTAAAACCCAACCTCCCCTACCCTGGACAAGCAGCACCAGATCTACTAATTAAACTCAGGTCATCTGAGTCATAGTCGGGGCTTTATCTCTCTCTACCACATAGCTAGGTGTTTCTTTATTTAAAGGCTAAGATTTATAAACAAATAAGTAATAACATACTATAATGCTAGTTATTGTGAATAGACATATAACTGGAATCACAACTACAAAACTGCTAATTTTCTAGGGTGAATAAAAGATGGGAAGGGATACATTGCATGCTGCATCTAAGATGATCCATTCCAGAGACATAACACATCTGAAATGGCCTCTTTCATAATCATCACTGTTTATTCTTTTTTTAATTAAATTACTTCAGATTTTGTGACCTTAACTTCCTATGTATCTAGCCTGATAGCCATTCATGTCAATGAAGAGTGGCATAATAAGGCAATCACTATAACCACCCCATTGCACTCCCAAAACGGTTGAGTTCACCCTTTTCAGTCTTACATATAGCATGTTGAGAAACTGCCTTGAATTTATGACAAGAAATTACAAAAACTGTATTCTTGGTGATAATATAATCCTGAGGAAGGAATAAACAGGAAAAGCAGACCTGGTCTGAAAGTTACAAATGTCTTGCATTGTCTTCTATATTGTATGAAACCAAACAAGTAATTTAATCTAGCATATTGCTGGAAAGGAAGCTTGACAGCTTTTAAGGTTCTCCAGATGTAAACAAGGCACTTGACTTCCATGTACAACATTGTGCTTAGCACTACAGTTAAGCACCTGCATTAAAGAGAAGCATCTCTAGGATACTGGATTAAACAGATAGGCACAAAGAAAAGATGGTAACAGATATGCCAAAGATAAAGTTATTTATCCCTATCAAGAGTAGAACAAATGTTTAAAGTGTGAATAGTCAGCCCTCCTTTTACCTTATCCCATGATCTGTAACACTGACTTGAATATGAGAAATTTAATATCCCCTCTATCCAAGTTATTAGCCTTTACAGATGTTAACCAACCACTTACATGTATTCTGCTAATCAGCTAATAAAATGTCAAATACTTGCTAATGCAAATGACAGCACTCTTGTCAGTAAGTGTTCACTAGCCTAAGGGTTTTGTATTTTCCATTTGCCTCAGTATTTATAACATTTACTCTGCTTTAATCTTATAAAGTTCAAGATCTAACTTTTTGTGTTTCCTCATACAGAATTAACTGCTCCATCCCCAATTCCAAAAGGTGAGTAGACATATCACTGAAACAAAGTAAGCTTATCTTAAGCTATGTTTTGAACTGAAGAGTTAATTAAACTGGGCAACTTTAGCTATTGCAGGAATGCCATATGACTGCAATGGTACTGTTTCTGGGGGGTTGTTTTTGTCTAATTCTGTCTAAGAGTTAGACACTGTGTTGCCATATGCTTTGTTTCAGGGTTTGTTTACCTAACTGTGCCTGCTTCTAAATAGTTCTCGGTGCTAACATTTATCACAAGTTTTTTTCCATTGATAAATATGATGTTAGTGTACATTGTTACACTGTATCAAAGATCTACAACCAATATATTGGAATGTAAGGTCATGCTGAATGTATATCACTATTTCAGAAATGTACATTCTGTTGTCAGTTGTACTGCTCAACGGTTGAAAGATACTCTCACCTGTATATACATTGTACGTCTTTTGATCTTTAAGATTCAGAGCTCCACCATTAGATTTGTAAATAAGAAGGCAATACAACTAGCAAAAATGTAATTTCAATGTATGTCAATGCAATCAGCATTTGCTAGTACAGTTTGTTAAAGCGACCAGTGGACTCACAACAAAAATTGGATGACATTCCTTAGTATTTAAGGGATAAAAAGTTTGTATCAGACTGTGTCCTCCTTGTAGTCAATAAAAGTAGCTTCTTTGGGTAGGGAAGTGGTTCTGACATTGTAGTCAACTTAATTCATGACAGTGCACATTTCTTAACATACCTAGCATCAAATGCACTCAACTTTATGTAATTAGCATTAAGAATAATACAAAAAAATATAATCTGTTATTAAACAATATATGCAACACATATACAATGCAAAATAGTACTCATACATAAAAACAGTGATGCATTACTAGTGTAGGGGGTTTGTATTTCCATTTGCCTCAGTATTTGTAACATTCTCTCTACTTTAACCTTATTAAGTACTTCAAGATCTAACTTTTTGTGTTTCCTCATACAGAATTAACTGCCCCATCCCCAATTCCAAAAGGTGAGTAGACATATCACTGAAACAAAGTGAGCCTACCTTGTTATGTTTTGAACTTAACAGTCAAACTGGACAAAATTAGCTAGTGCAGTCATATTTTATGGCTGCAATGTTGCTAATACTAAACAAGAAAAGCTTTATTGTACTTTACTGAAATTCTGTCTTTTTTGCCTGTCTGATCTACAGAGGTAGACACTGTGTTGCCATATGCTTTGTTTCAGGGTTTGTTTACCTAACTGTGCCTGCTTCTAAATATTCCTCTGTGCTAACTCTATCAGCACAAGTCCTTTCCCTTTGATATATGTCTTGTAAGTGTATGTTGTTACACTGTACCAAAGATCTATAACCAATGTGCTGGAAAGTAAGGTCATGCTGAAGGTACATTCTATTGTCAATCGTACTGCTCACAGGTTGAAAGAGACTCTCAGTTGTATATTCATTGTTTGTCTTTTGTTCTTTAAGATTCAGGGTCCCAGCATTTTAGAATCATAAATAAGAAACAAGTACATCTAGCAAAGATGTATTTGTCTGTATGTTAACTCAGTTTTTGTTTGTTCGTACATTTTTTTTTACTGCAACCAATGACCACACAACAAGATTTGGACTGTATTGCATACTATTTAAGTGGTACAATAGTTTATTTGGTACAATAGTTTGTGTAGCTGACTGTGAACTCCATTGCTATCAATGGCCAACTGTGTTTTTGAAAGTAGCATCTTTGAATAGGTAGGAGGTTCTGATATTGTAGTTAACTTAATTCATGCCAGTGTGTGTTTCTTAACATACCAAACCCCAAATACGCTCAACTTTATGATACACACTTTAAGAATAGTACAAATAAAATAATTATAATCTGATACTAAAGAACGTATGCCATAGCTAGCCAATGCAAAATATAACACATTCATAAAAATAATGATGTCTTAAATCCAAATGCATTGCTGGAAGAAATGCAAAATTAAGTATTTTGTACACAAATTAAAGCATTCATCAGGCTATATTCATAATCAATAGATCCTGAAATGATACTACCTTCCGGCTTAAGTATTTAAGTGTCTTTATTCCCTGAACTTTAGCCTTTGTGTCACATTTTCTTTCCAAGTTTCTTTTTTTTAACTCTTATTACAGTAGCTTGAAATAATTTGAAACAACATCAGTTTGAAAGATCTGTTCTGCTGTTTGTCATTAAAAAGTTAAACTTAATGGTTTACAATTAATAACTTCAGGTGGCCATTCAGATATAAAAAAAATGTCATCCCTGCATATGGCTATGAATAACTTGTACTTCAAAGCCACAGTTACAGGACTCATCAGTCAAATGAAGACAGTGTGGCTTCGCTTTTCTCTTCCTCACTCTTCACCTTCAGCTTTCATAATGAATGCATATATTTTACACCTATTCTGTGGATAAATTGCCATTAGTCAACAGGTTCACAGAGACCTGCCCATCTTAAACAGCTGCAGAACAAATCAACCCCAATATTTTTTCTCCTTTGTGCTAGTAAAGCTGCTACAATCTATCAAATCTCATTTTCAGCATAAGGTATGAATCTTGATGGTGTCCATACTATGAATATTGCATGACTAATTTCACATGATTTCTGTAAGGTACGTTACCATTTCCTTAGGGTTGACATAGAACTTCTTGTCTTTAGCAACTTATTCACACATAGAAAAGCATCTGCACAGCATTCTTTTTTACTTCTGGAATATGAAAGGAAAATTTTGACCCTTCTTTGGGACCTGAACACTGGACCTCACACATTCTGTGCATTTTTCACTGTCTCTAGATGGTTTTGTGAGTTTCTCTTATGAGCCTTTCAGCTAAGAAACCCCTAGCATGGAGATTTAAGATCAAAGACGTGTGTGCATGTGCACACACACACACACACACACACACACACACACACACACACACTTGAAAAAGAGTTAAGACAGGCACTGGGTGGCAGTGGAGAGTTACCGAACAGCTGGGTAACTACAGCAGAGCTAGTAAGGGAGACGGCTAGAAAGGTGCTTGGTGTGACATCTGGACAGAGAAAGGAGGACAAGGAGACCTGGTGGTGGAATGAGGATGTACAGGAGAGTATATAGAGAAAAGGTTGGTGAAGAAGAAGAAGTGGAATTGTCAGAGAGATGAATAAAGTAGACAGGAGTATAAGGAGATGAGGTGCATGGCAAAGAGAGTGGTGGTGAAGGCTAAGGATAAGGCGTATGAAGAGTTGTATGAAAGATTGGACACTAAGGAGGGAGAAAAGGACATGTACCGATTGGCTAGACAGAGGGACTGAGCTACAAAAGATGTGCAGCAGGTAAAGGTGATAAAGGATAATGAGGGAAACGTACTCACAAGAGAGGAGAGTGTGTTGAACAGATGGAAAGAGTACTTTGAGGGGATGATGAATGAAGAGAATGAGAGGGAGAGAAGGTTGGATGATGTGGGGATAGTGAGTCAGGAAGTGCAATGGATTAGCAAGGAGGAAGTAAGGATAGCTATGAAGAGGATGAAGAACAGAAAGGCTGTTGGTCCAGATGACATATCTGTGGAAGCTTGGAGGTGTTTAAGAGAAATGGCAGTGGAAATTTTAACCAGATTGTTTAATGAAATCTTGAAAAGTGAGAGGATGCCTGAGGAAAGGAGAAAAAGTGTTTTGGTACCGATTTTTAAGAATAAGGGTGATGTGCAGAGCTGTACTGACTACAGAGGGATAAAATTGATCAGTCACAACATGAAATTATGGGACAGAGTAGTAGAAGCTAGGTTAAGAAGGGGGTGATGATTAGTGATCAGCAGTATGGTTTCATGCCAAGAAAGAGCACTACTGATGGGATGTTTGCTCTGAGAGTGTTGATGGAGAAGTACAGAGAACGTCAGAAGGGGTTGCATTGTGTCTTTGTGGACTTAGAGATAGCATATGACAGGGTGCCTAGAGAGGAGTTGTGGTATTGTATGAGGAAGTCGGGAGTGGTGATATGTACAAGGGTAGTGTGACAGCAGTGAGATCTGCAGTGGGAGTGACAGCTGCTTTTAAGGTGGAGGTGGGATTACATCAAGGATCACCTCTGAGCCATTTATTATTTGCAGTGGTGATGGACAGGTTGACAGACGAGATCAGACAGGAGTCCCCGTGGACTATGATGTTTACAGATGACATTGTGATCTGTAGTGAGAGTAGGGAACAGGTGGAGGAGACCCTGGAGAGGTGGAGATATGCTCTAGAGAGGAGAGGAATGAAGGTCAGCAGGACTAAGACAGAATATGTGTGTGTGAATGAGAGGGAGGATAGAGGAATGGTGAGGATGCAGGGAGTAGAGTTAGCAAAGGTGGATGAGTTTAAGTACTTGGGATCAACAGTTCAGAGTAATGGCGAGTGTGGAAGAGCTGTGAAGAAGAGAGTACAGGCAGAGTGGAGTGGGTGGAGAAGAGTGTCAGGAGTGATTTGTGACAGACGGGTACCAGTAAGCGTGAAAACAAAGGTCTACAAGAGGGTAGTGAGACCAGCTATGTTATATGGGTTGGAGACAGTGGCATTGACAAAAAGGCAGGGGTCAGAGCTGGATGTGGCAGAGTTAAAGATGTTTAAGATTTGCACTGGGTGTGATGAGGGTAGACAGGATTAGGAATAAGTATATTAGGGTGTCAGCCCAGGTTGGACGATTTGAAGACAAAGCCAGAGAGGTGAGATTACGTTGGTTTGGACATGTGCTGAGGAGGGATGCTGGGTATATTGGGAAAAGGATGGTAAGGATGCAGCTGCCAAGTAAGAGGAAAAGAGGAAGGCCTAAGATAAGTTTTATGGATGTGGTGAGAGAGGACATGCAGGTGGTTGGTGTGACAGACCAAGATGCAGAGGACAGGAAGAAATGGAACAGATGAACTACTGTGGTGACCCCTATTGGGAACAGCCAAAAGAAAAAGGAATGTGAAAGCATGATGGTCTTACCAGGGAACTGAATCCAGGATGTCCCCCATTATGTACAGTGTACAGTTATTAGTGCCTCTAGAGTAACAAGGATGCTAATGACCAGTTAGGGACTAAGTTTTCCTTAAGGGCTCTTTTCCCTTCAAGATGGAAAGCTCCTAGCATGGTGATGCTCCTGTCTTTACAAGTGAAATAACCATATCTGGTGGAGAAGCTGCTATTTTATTTTATTTTATTCAAATTATATATAGACAGTCTATTTTCCTACCCCAGAGTTTCATTTCACAGGGGTCCCTAGAGCTGATGCTGGAACATTACTATATGAGAATAACACAGTTTATCACACTTGTATTATGGTTATTATATATTCTGTAGATTGTCCCACCACTTTTTTATGTTTATAAATAAGTATGTTCTAATCAACCTCAACCAGATTTTATTGAAATGGAATGAACTAGTAGAAAAATAAAACACTAAGGCAGATGCATAGTGCTTATTTATGGCTCTAATTACTCAGACAGGAACATGTGTTTGGGAATTACAAGAGACAGCAGAAAAGTGATATATGAAAGATCTGGTGAAAAGCTATTCTCTGGACAGCAGAAATTCACAATGATTGCTGTTAACCTGCTTCTGATGATGGCTGTGAAAAATCAGTTGATCTTTACAGAGCTGGGGTTAAAGAGAGAATACAGCAGTGGCATCTGATATGCTGTGACATCTTGGGGCAAACATAACTTCCAAATATAAAGCAAAAAAATTCTCATCAACCACCATGGCTGTAAAAACATAAAAACTTTAATAAAGCTATAACCAAATAAAATAAAGGTAAGCACTTTCATAGCACAGAAACAATGCCACTTCTTCAGACCTAAAACATAAAGAAAAATATTTCCAATATAAACATTAGGAAACAATCGGATTCAATAGGGAAGGTCTCATAGCTTCGATACTGGTTTAAAAGAGACATGCTCATTTAAGCCGGGAAGCTTATTCCCCCAAAGGCTCAGAATCCATCTCAATTCAGTTTACTTCATTGCTCAAATCCACAACCTGAAGTACCAAAAAAGTTAATCCAATGTTCTTTCCCGCAGCTGCTAACATGTTTTACCAAGGCATTGTTCATTTTCAAAATCCTAATGTCTCCATAGTGTTTCAGTACCCTCTCTTTCAGCATCCTATTGGTCTTCTCTATATAAAAATATCCACATGCTACACGTCCTGCATAATATATAAGATTCTTGCTCTTAAAATCAGCGTAACAGTGTATATGTATGGTCAGTCATGAGTATTGTCCAGTTTTTATGAATAATGTCACATACAATACCCACATTGCTGGAATAAGTCAACAACACCCTCTGGGTATTCCTAGTATCATGTACCTTGGGGACAATGTTACCAACAGCATCTGAAAAAAATGGTCTGGCTGAAAACGTTTTGAGGGATCATACATCTCTAATCACATCATTAACCTTAAACAAGGAATTAGGATGTAGAAGGAAGTGGCAGTCCACAAAAATCACAAAAACTGATAGGCCAAAAAAGAGTCATACAGATGATAAAGTGGACTATTGAGGATAAGAAAGAAATTATGTATTGTTACTATTATGCAAAAATCCCAGAATTTCCAGACACAAGATATACAAAATGATTAAGAGAGAAATTAGAGGAAAGAAAAATACTTTCGCAAGAAAAACTGCCAGAAGCTTCAAATGAAAATTTGTGTTCGCTAATACAACAGATTTGTGAGAAACAGTATATAGATCAAGAAACCTTGATCTGTTTGGAAAAAGAAGCATCTGAAGAAGTGTAAAAATGTAAACAACAAAACCAAGAGATATTTGAAAAGTATAAAAAAGAAATATGGACATGGGAAAGAGAGAGATTTGATATGGTGCAATATTTATGCAAATAAGAAAGTCAAATAAAGAAGGCAGCCCCAAAGATATTCAAAGAGTAATACAGGCAAAGGCATCCAGATATGGAACCTTTCACAATAAAAAAAATCACAAAGTAAGGAATGTAGAAAAGAAGATTAGTAAAGTAGAAATTGAAAAAAATAGAAGTTGAAGTTCTGGAATGCCTGTAAAGTGAAGGATTTGGTGTAGAAGGTCTAACACAATTTACATCACAGCGTGATAGAGTGAGTCCCCAAAGTAAGGAGAAGCAGGAAGATCAGGAGACATCTGAAGAAGAAATATGGACATGGGAAAGGAAAAGAGATTTAATATGGTGGAATATTTATAGGTTCATAGGTTCATAGGTTCATACTAGGCTATCTGCCCAAGGGCATTTATAAGCCTAGCCCATAGTTATGTGGCTTTCGCCACCCCTTTAGTTTGAATAAAAACTATGCCTATCATTTTTCTGTGCCTCTGTCAAGCAGTGACACTGAAGTAATCCCTGGGGTATGTCTGCGATCTCCCATCCATTGGTCAAGATTCCTCTTGAACAAGGCCAGCGAGGTGCTCTGCCTCACATGTACCGGGATTTTGTTCCACAGCATAGGGAGTCTCTGGGTGATGAATCTGTCCCTCCAGCACGTTCTATTTATAACCGTGTCAAGGTTTAAGTCTCCGTCCTTGTGGTTCTGAGGGATCTAGATTTTTGAGGTGAAGCATATTCATCAAATCTGGGTTTGACATGGCCTTATATGTCAGGCACAGGTCACCTCTGAGCAAGCGGTATGAGACTGAATAGAGCTGGAGTTCTTTCAGTCGGGCAGCATAAGACATATTTTTGAGACCCTTTATCCTTTTGGTGAGGAACTTTTGGGGCCTTTCAAGCTGCATCAGGTGTCTGGTCAGATACATTCGAACGGGCATTGTACTCAATCATAGGTCTAATGAAGGATCAGTACAGGGGGACGCTGACCTCCCTTGATCTAGATGTGAATCCCTTCATGATCAGGTGGGCGATATAGAAGGTTTTCCTAACTACTTTAGCAACATGAGTGTCAAACGAAAGGCTACTGTCAACTTGGGTCCCCAGATCCCTGATGACTTTTTCTGTGCTCAGTCGATTGCCACCTATATGGTAGCTAGGGGTAACCTTGTTTTTCCCGAAGGGTATGACTATGCATTTTTTGGCGTTTAACTTCAGGCCATGGCTCTGGCACCAGTTATCCATTTCTGTGAGGCCCTTCTGGAGGATATCTGTGTCAGATGTGTTTTCGACTATGGCCCAGTTTGCAGTCATCTGCAAACTTTGTCAGCCATAACCCTCCTGTGTTTGCTTGTACTTCAGAAAAGTAGATGCCGAACAAGAGTGGACCCAGGACTGAGCCCTGTGGGACACCACTTGTGACAGGCTTTGAGTCTGACATGGCTCCAGCAACTCTGACCCTGTGGGTTCGGTCACTTAGCCAGTTTGCAACCCATCTTGTGATGTATGGGTTTACATTCAAGCTGATGAGTTTTTCGATGATGCCTGAGTGGGGTATTGTGTCAAGGCCTTTGCCAGGTCGAGGTAGGCTGTATGGACTGCCTTTCCCTCATCAATGGCCTTGGTGACTGTCTCGAAAAAAGTCAACCAAGTTTAAGAGGCAGGATCTGCCTTTGACAAAGCCAAACTGGGTTGGATCCAAAGTCTGCAAGTTCCCTATGTCTTTATTTATGAGTTCCATTATGATCCTCTCCATGGCTTTGCAGATAAGGCTTGTCAAGCTAATGGGGCGGTAATTTCCAGGGTCTGTGGAGGCACCGCCCTTATGAAGTGGGACCACAGTCGCCGTGCGCCACTCCTTGGGTACGTATCCTGAGGTGAGGCTAAGATTAAACAGCTGTCCTAACTGTGGGTTTAATTCCTCGTTGAGTTCATGAAGCACACAGCCGGGGACACCATCCGGTCCCATGGATGCTGTGTTTTTGCCTTAGTGAGGGCAGTTCTCACCTGGGCGTTGGAGATGTTTGGGGGGCTACAATCCTCTGGAATAGTTATCTCTCCTTTTGGGGGGGGAGAAGTTTGCACTGAACCTGTCAGCCAGTATGTTAGCAATGTGTGTAGGTTCAGTAATTTTCACATCATTTTGAACTGATTCTGAGCATATCTGGGAGTTTCCTCCTAGGTTTCTAACATAGCTAAAGAAGGCCTTATGATTGTCTTTAGAGTCCTTGGCGATTTTTCTCTCAAAATTTGCCTTGGATGATTTTATGAGAGCTCTTAGTTTTTTACTTATAATGATCAAAGGTGTCTTACCTTTCAAGGATTTTGCTCTATCTTGTAATAGCTTCCTCCTTTTGTTGTAGAGCTTGTTTATGGCTGGGGTCCACCAGACTGGACGCTTGCCTTTGGTACAGAGAGTCTTAGTTTTGTTTGGGATTGCCTGATCCATGCAGTCCTGTAGGTGCTGGTAGAAGGCATTTGTAAGTGATTCAGCGGTTTGAGTAATGTTTACCACTGGCTCAGGGGCCTTAAAGGAGACCACACTAGTTTTTAGAAGTGTGAAATCGGCTTTTGAGAAGTTTTTCACTGTGGTCTTTTTGTTTCAGGTGGGGCGGGATGAGGACCTCCAGCGAGATTAGTTTATGATCTGATCTCACCAGTGAGGGGTATACTTCCGGTGTTGAACATTTTGATCCCATGTTCGTGATGATGAGATCAAGTATGTTTTCACCTCTTGTGGGGATGGTGACTAGTTGTTCCATGGCATTTGAGTTTATGAACTCCAGGAATCTTTGGGTTAGAGTGTTCGGGCTTGAGTAGTGTTCCCAGTCTATATTAGGGTAGTTGAAGTCACCTAGTATGATGGTGTTTGGAGATACATTTATCCCCTCCAATGTTTTCAGGAAGGCCATGTGAGGTTCCTGAGTTTGAGAGGGTGGCCTGTGACATGCTACAAATTGCAGAGCAGTCTTGCCTATGGTTAATTGCACCTGGATGGTCTCCGATGCATCGTGCGTTGCCACCAACCTTGAGGTGTGGGTGTCCTTTATGAATATGGACACCCCCCTCCTTTCTTGGTGTTGTTCAGATTTTGGGGCCGGAACGCATGATATGAGGTGAAACCTGTTAGTGCTGGGGTGCTCTCAGGAGCCTTGAACCAGGTTTCTGTCACAGCACAGACATCGATGTTCTCCATATTGAGAAGGGCCTCGAGTGCGTGCATCTTGAGATTGAGACTTCTGGCATTGAGCAGCATTACCCTTAGTTTTTTCCTTTTGGTGTTCTAGGGTGGTAGGTTTAGAATTTGAGCCTTGCCTAAAAAGGCACTATGGGGTGGCAAGAGCCTTTGCCAATATCCGGAAGCCCAGGGGTGACAGGTGCAAGCCGTCCCTTGAAGCAGCGTGGCTTGTCCAGCATGTCATCCCAGGCAGACAGACATTGGATCCCCTTTGAATGACACCAGAATTTAAGCCAATTATTAAAGCTGATCATCTTATCACTGTATTGTGGCATCATTCTAGGTGAAGGTAGGATACTGCTCAAGGTCAGGGTCATACCTGCCTGGGCTACATAATCAGAGAGCTCCTCGATGTCCCTTTTCATGTAGTCCAAGGAGGTACGTCTCAGGTCGTTGACACCAGCGTGGACAATGACTGAGTCGTACTTGTACCTGCTGTTGAGAGACCTGAGTGCTTGCGTTATGTGGCGGATTCTAGCGCCCGACAGGCAGCTTACTGTGACCTTCTCCTTACTCAGTCTGGTGAGCGGGACGTCAGTGTGTCTGACTATGGAATCACCAATGACAAGTGTGTCTGGCATTTTGTTTGGCCTTAAGGGCTGTGACTGTTTGACACTCTGACTGTGTGGTCTATGTGTTGCATGTGTTGGGTCGTGAGGTGGTAGTTGTTTGGGTGTCTGCTTTGGTGGCCTCTGCTGTTTTGGTAAATTTTGATCAGAGCCTCCGAGTATGTCTTTGTGTGAGTATGTGTATGATTTGAAGTTGTGATGGTACCATGTGTGACTGGGTATGTATTGTGTGTGGTTACCTTCTCCTCCTGTCTGGTCTTGCCAGTCCTATGTTGAGAGAGCTCAGCCTCCAGTTTGGCCGTATAGTTGCATCTCTCGCATGTATTTGTGTTTTGTGGGAGAAGGAGAGGATTGTCTGTGTACATGAGGCAATTGTAACATTGCCTCAATATTCCCAGGTTCACCAGTTGAGCTGGAGAGGACACTAGCAACTGATCCCTCGACATACTAGAAGTAGTAGATAAAGAACTTTCAAAGGACTCCGGGGGAAGTGGGTTTTAGGCTGGTGGGGTACTATCTATAATAAGAGTGCTTTATCAAGGTGCAAGTACTGTAGGAGTAAGTGCTAGGCTTTACAGATAGAGAATAGTCTACTTGGGAATCAAGTAGAGATGAACTTTTCAGTTATAGGATATGCTGGTTAGATCAGCAGTACAGTTTAGCGTGTTTTATAGCAGGGGGCTGAAGGGAAAGGAGAAAGCAAAACTAACCAATACAAAAAGAGCAGCACCAAAGATATCTGAAGAGAAATACAGGCAAAGGAATCCAGACATGAAAAACTTTGCAAAACAAAAAAAAAATAAGAAGACAAAGAGGAAAAGTAGAAAAAAAGATCAGGAACAGAGAAGTGAAAAAAATAGAAACTGAGGTTATGGAGTACCTGCGAAGTGAAGGATTCAGTGTAGAAAATCTAATTCAGAAAGCACCACAACAGGATAGAGCAATGGATATCTAAATTAAGGGGAAACCTGTGGAACAGGAAGCAATTGGATCTGGGAGTAGTCACTGAACTGGTAGTTAAACCTAAGATGAAAAAGAATGAGGAGAGTAAAACAAATACTATAGAACAGTCTACAATTTCAAACTCTATCTCTACTACTTCTTTTTTATCAGAGTCTCTGCTGATAGAGCGTGGATTCATAAGGGTGAGGTCACGGAGCAGGAAGGGGTAACAACAACAATGGCAACAAACAAGAAACAATGAGACAGATATGGTGACCAGAAACATGAATCAAAATCTCTAGTGTATAATTTAGCCTTGTTTGATTTAACAAATGACCATTTGTCAGTTTTGAATAAGGATTTATCCTTTATTCCTGCAAAATGTCTCTTTGAAGTGCCTCTTTCCACGCACTGTGACTTCAGTTAATGTTTATAAGAAACATAGTGCAAATGTTTATAAGAAACCTAGTGCTTTTGTACCCATTTTGAATCCATCGGTTGAAGCTTTTGTCAACGTATGTAAAGTTGAGGTTAGATGCTCCCTATAAAATAGATACAAAATGTCTTATTTTAACCTAACTCGTGGTGAACAGATAGCTCTTATAGAACTCAGTGAAATGTCTTTCACACAGATACACCCCGATAATAAAGGGGGCGGTATAATTGTTATGGATAAGACTTTTTATGTATGTAGGGTGTTGGAAATGCTCAGTGATGAGGTGACTTATATGCGCCTTCATAAGTACCAGATTAAGGGGCTTATACATAAGGTTCATTTTTTGATCTTTGACATGCATATAACTGGCCTGATCACAAGGGAATTATATGACTATTTTACTGTTGAGCACCTGACTATCCCCATTATATATGGTCTGTCAAAGGTACATAAAAGCCTTCATTTACCACCTATGCGACCTATAAGTTTTGGGGAGAAGGTGGTTAACAGAACCTCTATCCATTTTTCTTGAGAAGAATTTAAGACCAGTCCTTGATGGTGCTGAGACTGTATTGAAAGATACAAAATCTTTTTTGTCAGATTTACACAGCTGGTATAAGACTTTGGCTCGAAGCTTAGATGTTGTTTTTGTCACACTTGATGTGAATTAATTCTTTACAGTTATACCTAATATGGAAAGGACTGAGTGTTAGATCATTTTTGAAGAAGTTTTTCGAAGAATAAAGTAATGTTGTTTTGTCAACTATTAGAACTTATCCTGGAAAATAATATATTTGTGTTTGATGAGGTTTTTTACATACAGAAAGTAGGTGTGCAATGGGGACAGTATGGTACTGGCAGATTGGGAGCAAGAGAAGGTCCTGAATACTATGTTTTTGTTGACAAGATTGGTCTTTATAGACGTTTGTTGACGATATTTTTATTGCTTTGTTAGGAAAACATGATGACATGGCAGCTTTTAAGGATTTCATATATAATACAACTACATTTTCAAGATTTACTTGTAACTATTTGAGGGATAGTACAGATCTTCTTGATGTGAATGGATGTGGGACAGTACATACCTCTCTTTATAAGAAATGTTGTAAAAATAATAGTATACTTCATAAATCCAGTATGCACCCCAGATACGTTACAAGAAATGCTGTGAGATTGCATGATAATGATCAAGAGTTTGAACAAGTTTTTGTGGACCTGAGGAGTTTACTGGGAGAGGCTACTCCCTTTTTTATTTCTCTAAGTCTTGTGGGTTTCTAATACCCAAAATTATCAATGGACCCCATTCTTAAGTCAAAGTACGGTTAAAAGTTCATGAAATTAGTATTGTTTCAATCTTTGATGTCAGCCAAAAGTGCTCTTCGCAGCACCGCAATGTGCCCAGTAATGACTCCTTCTGCAATCCGTATGTGGTTACATGTATTGGTAACATGTCTAAATATGATTGTAGATTCTTTTTTATAAGACCTGTTGCTCCTACTACTACTGGAACTGCTTGGGTATCTTTCTTCCACATTGCTCTCATTTCTGCCTGCAGATCCTGATATTTTATGATTTTGTGGCTCTCTGTAAGCAAGACACTGTAGTCACTGGATGTGGCCATTTCAATGTTCAATGCTACTTTTGTCTTCTTTTCATGGATTACTATATCTGGTTTTCTAGCATCTATATTTTGAACTGTTGGTTATGAATGATCCCATGTGATGTCAACTTCATCATTTTCTATGATGCTTTGTGGCTCATGTTTACAGTGTCTCTCAGCCACTTCAGTACCATAATGTTTGCAGAATCCCCAGTACAACAATCTTGCCACATTATTATGCCTTTCAGTATACAGTCCTTCTGCCGTTAGTATATCACAACCACCAACAAGGTACATGACTGTTTCCAGTTCAGTGTTACAAAACCTACATTTGTCTGTTTCTCCCACATGTTCAATGGACATTGTAATCCAACGTGTATGCAGCCCACTATCTTGGATGCCAATATTAACCTTTCATCTCTTGGTTTGAATTTGCCTGTCCTTAACCATTCTTGTGTTCATTCCTGATCAACATGAGGTGCTTCCACAAGTTTTCTGTACTTGCAACTATATTTATGCATTTTACATGTTTCTTGCCTTCTCATCTGGTCCTTCACCTTATATTCTTTCTTTTGTTTTTTGGCACTGTGATGCCCCAATATTAGCCCAGTAATCAGGGAGCCTCAATCCTCACCACTGGCAACAGTGGGGAATGTACACACTGAGAGCACATAGTAAAATGCAATTTCCCTTAAGAGCACCCAGAGGTCACAGTCAGTCTGGGGCTGGTTTCTCCATCTTTCTCCAGATTCTCAACAAGACTCCCCACTGGCACAGCTATAGGGTTGAGATCTCAGCTGAATGGCCAAGCCAAGACCTCCAGCACCCTCTTTGTCCAACCAGTGCTTTGTGTCCCTGCCCATGTAGCTGACATGCACACACTTTCAGGTTTGATTCATATACAGACAAACACACACATCTGGGAAAGGCATTCACAGGTTTACGAGCTATGCCCCCTTCTGCCCAGACTATAATGTAGTTAGACCACTAGCCAGTCTATCAGCTACTTTCTAAGGCCCTTAACAAAGGGTGTCCAATCTTACTGTGTAATGTTACTATTAATCTAAATGGTAGTCTGACCAAGAGCAAGGCTATTTAGGAGTGGCCTGTACAGTGTCACCAAATAGATATGCAAGTACTCTAAGAGCTTAAATATGAATCACAGATATCAGCCACAACGATAGAGTTAAATACATTTAATAATAAATAAATAGTAAAAGAACAAGACAATACTCAGTAAGTAATCAGTTACATCAGAGTTCAAAATCACAGGATATATTTAACATTGCAGGGCAGTCTCAAACAAATAAAGCAAATATCTAAGCTATACTTTACTATATTCCTATCTGAATCTAAAAGAGTTACTATGCCCTAAACATTTACTTATAGCAAGGCAAATGCAGAAGGTGGTGATGCATGGATGTTCTTTCTGGGTCAAAAACAAGATACAAAATTCATAGTCTCTCTCTGAGAGAGTTCTTAAATTAACATCAAATATTACTGCTGGGTTAGCTTGGATGACATCACCTTTTGTCACCTGACTTTAGTTCCCAATCTAAACCGCCATTGTAGCATTTGACATCTCCTTGTGAAAAATACATATATCTCAGATGTTTGCAGTTCCTGAAAGTCATAAAACAATAAAACACTTACAAAACAACACAGAGAGTCCCCTGGTATAGACATTGTGTCTCCTGTTGACTGAAACTGTAAGATAACTTTTATAGCACAATCATAAAACAATTTAATTTGAACTTATTTTCTTGAAGTTTTGCAAGTTAACCCTCTATGTTCTAGTTTCTACTGTTAAAACATGTACATTTGGACAGGTATAAAGTTTATATAAATTTCTGTTCTTTTCCAGTAGGGTACACTGTAGACATATCCTTGAAGCTCAGTAATGTACAAACCTAGTTCAATACACACTTCTGTACCAGTAGTTTAATATATACATAACCTCTAGTTTTAATACATTTGTAAGACAAGCATATGAATCTTGTTGATATTCACAGATGAGATATGATTATTTACAAAATTCCAGATAGATGGGCTGGTAGTATGTCCCTAGGTCACAGGCACATTCATTATCATCATACATTATCTACTTTTGGTTTGATTTTCATTCCTGCTTGACACCAGTATGCTTCTGCTAGATTAAGCAGAGAAGTCATCTTGGATTTATTCTCCTCATGTTTCAAAACTTTCACTACATTTGGGTCTTGTGAGGTCAGCAGGTATGTGTGAGTCCCATAACTGCAAATCTATACATGCAATCAATTTCAAGGAAGCCCATTCCACCTTTGAAACAGTGAATATATAATCTTGATATGCACTAATTTGTATAAATCATTTGATGAGCATCCTTGTTTTCCTACCTAATCTATCCAACACGTTTTGGGGCCAGTCAGTCACTCCAAAACTGTAAGTTAGGACAGGAAGATCAAATTGGTTTATAGCTTGGATTTTGTTCCTAGATCATAATGCTGTTTTCCGGATTAATTTAATTCTTCTAAAGTATTCCTTACTAAGTTTTATTTGCATTTGTTCATGTTTTATCGTTGATCCTTCATCAATTCCCAAATATTTATACACTCCCTCTTGCTCAAGTTCTTTTATATCACATTCTTGTCCCAAACTGATGTTTTTCTGGTGCTGCAGTTTTCCTGCTTTAAAGGCTGCTTTTGCACATTTATCAAGACCAAATGACATTATTATATTATCTGAAAAGCAGTTGTGCTTTCAGTTCTTCATCTGATGAGCTATACAGTTTTAAATCATCGACAAAGAGAAGATTTGAAGTCTTTACACTGTTGTTTTCTAGGAGCCAAATTATAGCCATGGCCTAAGCTGTTAAGTAGACAGCTTAATGGATTAAGGGCAAGTCAGATAGCAGTGGTGACACAGAGTCACCCTGGAATATCCCCCTTTGAATTTTTATCCCTGAGATAATAATTTGTCCTTTTATCATGGCTTAATTGCAAAGTGGTCTGCCACTGTTTCATAGTCACTGTAATGTAGTCGATAAGTGTCGGTTGTATCTTAAGCACTCTGTTATCCATGAATATGGGATACTATCAAATGTTTTTTTGTAGTCAATCCATGCCATACTTAGATTCTTCCCCTTTTTACAGTTCTCCACTATGACTTTATTTAACAACAAATGATCCTTTGTTCCATATGACTTTCTTTTATTGCCCTTTTGTTCTACTGCCATAATTGAGTTTTCTTCTAAATGATTATAAGCTCTGTTGGCATCAATTCCCATGTATAGTTTATACGTCGTCAACAGGCAAGTTATTGGTCTATAATTTTTAGGATAGCTTGCAGATTCATTATTTATAAGAAATGCTGTAAAAAGAACAATTGTTGTTGTTTGTCTTTCGGCTTTTCCCAGTAAGGGGTCGCCACAGCGGAACTCTGGTCCACTAATGATTGGCAGTAGATTTTTACGAAACGCCGAGGTGCCAGCTCACCGCTCAACCTTCAACGAAGGCATGCACATTTATGCACGCATGTCTTTTGAATGCTACCCAACCGCGGGGAGGACATGCAGACTCCACACAGAAGGCACTCCCAAGCCCAGCCGAGAATCGAACGGGAGAACCTCTTGCTGTGAGGTAACAAAGCTACCACCGTACCACCATGGCATATGTTGTAAAAAGAACAGTACACTTCATAAATCTAGTTTGAGGTTAAGGATGTGATTAGAGATGTACAATCCCTCAGAAGTATTTCAGCCACACCATTTTTTTAGATGCTGTTGGTAACAATGTCCACAGGGTACGTGATACTAGGAATAACCAGAGGGTGCTGTTGACTTATTCCAGCAATGTGGGGTATTGTATGTGACATTTATTCATAAAAACTGGCCAATACTCATGACTGATGATGGACTCAGAGATGTATTGGGCCCTAGTGCAATGTCTACATTTAAGAATAATAGGTCACTTAAGCTTCAGATTTGTTATAAACATTCTTTGATGCCCATGAGTAGAGTGAGTGGTCAAATTGGGACCTACCCCTGTAGGTGATGTAGTGCATGTAAATATATTTGGAGTACATGACAATTTCTACATCCTTCCACTGGGAAGACCATATATATATATATATATATATATATATATATATATATATATATATATATATATACACACTGTTATACTGATTTTAAGAATAAGAATTTTATATATTATGCATGATGTGTAGCATGTGGGTCTTTTTATATACGGAAGATCACTAGGACTCTGAAAGAGAGGGTACTGGAACACTATGGAGACATTAGGAATTTGAAAATGATCAATGCCTTGGCAAAACATGCTAGCAGTTGTGGGAACAAACACTGGTTTAAGTTTTTGGTACTTTAGGTTATGGATTTAAGCATCAGACATGGTGATTTCTATACCATAATGGAGTAAACTGAACGGAGATGGATTCTGAGCCTTTGGGGGAATAAGCCTCCTGGTTGCAACAAGCATGTCTCTTTAAAACTGGTATTGAAGGTACGAGACCTTCCCTATTGAATCTGATTGGTTCCTAATGTTTTATACTGGAAATATTTTTCTTTATGTTTTAGATCTGAAGAAGCAGCATTGTTTCTGCACAGTGAAAATGCTTACCTTTATTTTATTTGGTTATAGCTTTATTAAAGTTTTTTATGTTTTTATAGCCATGGTGTGGAATGAGAATTTTTTTTTATTTCATGATTTCATGTTCTGTGTTGACCTTCCCCTATAAGGATATCCTGATTTTTTCTGGTCATAACTTGGAATATATCAAATGTGTATCTATAGTTCACAAGCCTTGACAATCAATCCCTCAAAATGCATCACTAAAATGCCTATATATAGAATGCAAATTTCTAATTAATCTGTTTGCAATAATCCAGAGATCCACATGTGGAGAATAGCTGGCTGATAGTCCATAACCAGAATTAAGTGCAAAATAAACCCTCTGAAGTAATGTATTTTGAACTGTTGAATAGTATGCAAATGGACTGTGAAAATGTAGAAGATGTGTACTCTACAGGAAAAGCTGTAACAAATCTGTACTGTTTTTTCAACTTAAATTTCTCAGTTTAGGCTAACACTTCTGACTATTGGAGCAGATTTTATTTTTTTAAGTCAAACACCAACTCACTTATAAAGAAAGAAGAAAACATCTGTTAAAAATTAAAAACATTTTAGGTACAAACTCTTTTTAATTTCATGTGAAAAGTTTTTTAAATGGTGCATTACACACTTCTACTGCATTTCATACATCATGTTCTCGCCAGACTAAATAATCCTGTGAGTCATTCAACTTTTTCATTTAATGGAAAACTGTTTCATATAAAAACGTGGGTCAAGATGTAATCCTGCAGAAGACATTAGTCTGACTAGAGTATTTCCAATGTACAAATTTCAGGTATTTTGAATTTTGTGACCTCTTATTTATTTTAAAAAATTGGCAGACTAATCCAGTCCTATGTTTAGATGATAGCATGAACATACCTGGTGGAGGCTATCAATATTCAAACTGCTTCTGTGAATCTGGAAAAATTTGATGCATACTACATTTACAACATACATAGCTTAATGTTCACAGTGATATTGACAGAGTTCCATGAGGATTCAAATCTTCTTCTTCTTTCGGCTTTTTCCCGGTTAGTGGTCGCCACAGCGGATCACCTGTCCGCTCATGACTGGCAGTGGAGTTTTACAGTGTCCAGTTGCCAGCTCAGCACCCAACCTTCCCCAGAAGGCACATATACACACACACACACACACACACACACACACACACACACACACACACACACACACACACACACACACACAACACTCACACCTAGGGCCAATTTAGAATGTCCAATCCACCTGCAGCATGTCTTTGGGATGTGGGAGGAAACCGGAGCACCCAGAGGAAACCCACCCAACCACAGGGAGGACATGCAGACTCCACACAGAAGGCACCCCAGCCGAGGATCGAACCGGAGTACCGCTTGCTGTGAGGTGACAATGCTAACCACTGCACCACCGTGGCTGCCCTTCCATGAGGATTCAAATGGTGTTGTTAATTAACTTGCATTTTTTACTCAACATATTAGACATATGAAGTTTGAAATAGTACATGGTCAGTTGATTTATGCTTCTAGGATTTACAATGTGGATTCTATTTTTTTAGAAATAATCTAAATTTCTTATTGATCAATTTGTCAGTAGTGGTTATGATCAAAATAACTAACAGAAATTTGTGAAAAAATAATTTTATGAGGTATACTCATTTCCATCTGTATCGACTCATGGCCTATAAGTAAAGCATAAAAATGTTAAAAAAAGTTTTACAGTTCCTATTTCTCTCGACAGCGAAGACATTATTATTATTAAAGTTATCAATAATAATTGGAACATTATTTTAGGAACTGAAGACACTGTCAAAGTCTTATGCCATGTTCATATATAAGAAGCAAAGAAATGTGAAAAAAATATTTACAGAAGGGCAAAGATGTACTTGCTGCCACAATCACTAACAAACCTAATGACACAATGTTGACATTTTCTTTACAGATATCCTTATTCATTTTTAACACATTTAGCTTATAGTATTAACAGTTCTGCTATTGTTTATGTTGCTAAGTGTACTGCCAGTGACAGTTGTATGATGGCACATCAGCAAACACATTTATGCTATTACAAAGAAAAATAATCTTAACATGTTTATGGGAATATGGCGTTACAAAAATGAACTTCTTCAAGGCAAATAGTGTGTTAGCTTGATAGTCAAATTCATCAAGCAATAAATCTATAAACAATGAACCAAACTAGCCACTAAAAGATGAGGAAGAGTCATTTGATATGTTGATAACGTATTCACAGTTAAACATCTTGCTAATAGTTATTTAGGTGCAAGTTGTTGAACAGTAAAAAAAACAAATATTTAATGAAGGAATCAGTGTCTGTTTCCTTCACATACTGAAGATGGGTATAGTTAATGAGTATATTTATTAATTTCATGATACATTTTAATTGTATCTGATGTACATTGACTTCTTAAGATTCAGAAGTATATTCTGAGATCATCCATGTGAACAGTAGTCTTAGGTAAGGGCCCGTTATGGAATCATTGCAAAACATATGTTGATAATTTTCTACACTCTTTGTTTAAGATGTGGCTAGTCCACATTAAAGGCTCCATAGTTTTTAATAATAATATTGCGTATATGGAAATTGGTGGTGGTGCTGCGGTAGCGTTGTCGCCTCACAGTTAGACGTTGCCCATTCGATTCTCAGTTAGAGCGTCTTCTGTGTGACGATTTGCCTAAATGGGCATTCCTTCATTGAAGGTTGTGCATTAGGCCCGGCAAGCCAGCATGTAAAAATCTACTGCCAATCATTAGCGGACCAGAGTTCCGCTGTGGCAACCCCTAACCGGGAAAAGCCGAAAGACACAACAACAACATTGCGTATATGGAAATTAAGGAATTTTTCTAGATGAGTGTCACTGTCAAAATGACACCCCAACCCCATGCAGAAAATGGGGAAAAAGGGTTGTGGATGGAGTGATGTGGAAATTAAGAAAGATAAAATATTATTAGTCCTGATGTTAAGGATCTTTAGATAATGGGCAAAGAATACACCTTCACCCTGACCGGAAAACAAACATTCTTATACAAGGTGTTAATGTGAGTGTAGTCTACCACTTTGTGGCAACATCTCGAAAATAGTACTTATTCTCCAGTCTAGGAAAGTGTTGTGTAATGTATCTGTCACCTTTTTACATCCCTTTAGTATTAGGTCCCCTTAATCTAATGTTAAGTCTTCCAGTGGTGGGCTGCAGCTTAAGACTTTAAAGTAGAAACAGAGCAGACGGGGGTTCAAAGATGGCTGCCGTTCTGTAAACAATGCTAGTCTGCAGCTCTCCAAATACTCAGATGAAAACTTAACCCAGAGGTTATATCACAACTTATTTAACAACAATTATTTGAAATAACAACTCTATCCTCAGTCTAAAATCGGAGATGAGGTGAATAAACCTGAAAAAATAACAAATCTTCCAAGATTACAACTGATTACTTGAACCTGAAGAAAGTCTCAAACAAAGAAACTGTGTGCTCAGAACTATCTGCTCAAGTATACTTAAAAATAACACGATCCTGCACTGCTGTATTATGTCGAAAGAAGACAAAAACATGGATACAACAACTACAAAAACTAAACTTTCTGAACTTTTATCACCTGAGAAAGACTTAACCTCGAAAAGACAAAAGATTATAAAACAACAAGAGCCTTTAAAGTCAGGGAATAAAAGTAAACCAGAACAACTGGCAAGCATGGAGGACATTAAAACAGCACTACTTCCTATCTGTGAAGCTATAAAAGATCTGGCTAATCAAGTTCAAACCTTTGGAACTTCCTGCAGTCAAATATTGGAAAGAATGGATAAATCCGAAGTTAAAATCTCAGAAAATGAAGACAAAATAGCCCTGCTTGCTAAAAAAACTGACGCACATGAAGCAGATATCCAATCTATGCAAGCTAAAATTATTGATCTGGAGGCAAGATCAAGAAGAAATAATATTATCATTAGAGGAATGCCAGAAAATATACAATACAATGATTTAATCCCAGCTATCATGCAAATCCTTACAACTCTATTCGGTGACTCGGAAAATGCAAAACAAACAACAATAGAAAGTGCCCATAGAGCCCTGAGAGAATCCTATACATCTAATATACCAAAACCTGTTTACGCAAAAATTCTCAACTTTCAAGATGTAAATAAAATACTATTAACTGCAAAGAAAAATGGAGGCTCTATTATCTGGAATAATAACAGAATTTCACTGGCTCAAGACTTGCCCCTACAAATTAGGCAAGCCAGACAACTATTATCTCCTTATTGCAAGTTTCTAATTGAAAAACAGATAAAATTTCAGATGAAATACCCAAATACACTAACATTCTCGGCTTGAGGGATCTAAATATGCAGTTACAACTAAAAAAGAAGTTATGTCTACTTTTATGACAGTTTTTAAAACCTTACCTGCTTCTGAGAACTTGTCTTAACTTCCATTGCGATTAGCACATCCTCCGAGGTCGGATCTACCATCTACTACCAGGCGAGTTCTCATTTTTCCATTATCTGGTTTCCTTTGTGATCTAGGCCATATTTAGGTCAGCTATGATCCTTAATTTGGGCTTTGCGGCTCGTGAGAAGCTTTACCGAGGGTTTACAACCCTCAGTTCATCCATCTTGCCCACGAGGAGAGCCGAAGTGACTTTATTGTTTCTAGAGGCGGATTTTCAATGTGACACATCTGGAAGTCCGTTCGCTTGATGAGTCTCCCTTCGCGAAGCCAGCAGTCTGAATAACTATTCGGAAACCCGATGGAGCGTCTTCAAGAACTATTAAGGCAAAATAAACTTAAATAAAGTTTGTATACTGAAACAAATACACAAAGTACACTTCTAGTAATGATAAAACAACTAACACTACCCCGTAAACGCTAAACAAGTTACCTAAGCTGAGTTAACTATAACATGCCATACTTTGATTGTATCAAATCTATATGAGAAAGAAATAGTGTCCACAATACTCGACAGGTAACTACTCAATGGTAATGTTGCAAATTGCACATAAATAACACATTTAAATCAAAACACATTCCTATATAAATATACTTAATGTTATTTATATATAATTCATTTTAGTAAATACTTCACTTAAACGCAGTCTCATATAAACTAATAACATGATCTTTATTCAATAACAACAAGACATATGCTAGTTGAAACAATCTGAAAATGCATAATATTTTCTGATGAAGTAATACTCCATACTCTGTTTTAGACCATAGTTCAAGATAACACACAAATGATGCTATAAGATGTTTGCATTTTTTATAGCTGAATGTTATATGATTTACTAATATAAGCAACAATGACTATAACTGATTCCTTGTCACGATAGAATAACTTAGATTTCTCATATTATGAGACAGTTTAAGGAATCCCATGCTCAGATTAATGGTGTGTTTTCTGGAACTTTTTCTTTTTTTCATCTAGTTAGCAAACATTATTTAATTACTTTAGTATCATTTATGTGAGATTATATATGACAACAAATAGATATTACTTAGTTTATAAGTATTGTTCCTTTCGAATCTAATGGTTTGATTCAAAAACCCATGTGTCACTTTTTGGTTAACTGTGTATTAGTTTAAAAACCAGTATCCTAAACTTGATATTAACCCTTCCGTAACATTATGATTAATGAATATAGGTGTAATCATCTTACATTCTTAGCCATTGAGGAATTAAGTACCTGAATCTGTGTTATACTGGTACCGAGGCCTGAAATGCTAAAAACTTACACTGTTTCTCTAGGATCTAGTAAGCTATTACTAGAGTGATTACGTGATGGTTACCATATATATAAATGATAACATTTGCTCCTAGAGCAAAGGGTAGCTATACATACAAAGGAAGGCTGCGTTAAATGGATATATTTTCTATAAACACAGTTGTTGTATTAATTTGAGAACATGTATTTAGTAATATCTTAAAATATTACTATTAACAAGTAGTGTGAAGATATATTTGAGACTAACAGCAAAGTCCAGATATCTTTTATTTTGTTTTTTGTCTGACTCATTTAATTCAATATAATAAGTAGAGATGTAGACAATAAGTAGTGTTTGTTAGGGAATGAGTAGGATAGGCTTTGCAGAATTAGTATAGCAATAACCTACGCCTGGGTGTGGGTAATGCTGGATTTACCCACGGTTGGCGTGGTTTGGTCCCGAGGGCGAAGCCCGAGGGAACAAACAAAGCCAACCGTGGGTTAATACAGCATTACCCACACCCAGAAGTGGGTTATTGCTATTATACCATGACATTATTTAAGAAAAGAAACTATTACTTTTCTTAAATAATGGCATAGTATAATGCCTGTTTACTGCCCTTCCGCAGATGTCTGGCATCCGCGGCAGTTCTGATGTACTGCGCGTCTGTGCAGTACATCAGAGCTGTGGGCAAAAGCAATGGAGAAAGCAAGATCTCCGTTGCTTTTTATTTACTGTTTTCGCTATGTTAAATGGGTTTAACATAGCGAGACAGTTTTAAAATAAGCAATGGAGATGTCCGTTGCTTATTTTAAAACTGTCTCGCTATGTTAAATCCATTTAACATAGCGAAAAAAGCAACGGAGATCTTGCTTTCTCCGTTCTTTTTTAAAACCTGTCTCGCTATGTTAAATGGGTTTAGCATAGCGAGGCAGCTTTAAAATAAGCAACGGAGATCTCCGTTGCTTATTTTAAAGCTGTCTCGTTATGTTAAACCCATTTAACATAGCGAGACAGTGTTTTAAAAGTAGAGTTATACTAATGGAAAAAGTCCGGCGACGGACCTTTTTCCATTAGTATAACTCGATTTACAATGTGCACACTGGCCAATCAGCGTGCACGTTTTGGGGGAGTCATGGTATAATAGTAGTTTATACAGGTCCACTATATTTTACATATCATTTATACACTAGCTTCGATGTTATGTACTTGCCAATGATACTAATTAATGTAATCCCGAACTATGTTAAGGACCGCTTTAATTCCTGGTCCAGGGGTTTAGTGGATAGGCACTGGAAGGAGACGGGAATTCTAGAATGCTTTCATAAATTACACATACTAAAAACTCAACCAAATCTATCATATTTTCCCAGATATTTAAAATACTTTCATAAAACAAAACTTTGGGAATGTGGGAAATAGATTCATGGAATATTAAGGGAATCCAGAACTTGAAAAAGAGAAAACTGTTTCTTCATTTATTTCTACAAGCTAAGGCGTTTTTCATACTACTTCAGGAAACACATATGACCAATGATCAATGGACAGAAATAAAAAATAAAAAATGGATGAGAAATAATAGCCTCTGAAGGAAAAACTAATAGTGCGGGAGTTGTGATAATTATTAAAAACCAATACCAGGACAAAATTATAGAATATAAAATGGACAAAGAAGGAAGATGGTGCTATGTGATTCTCTCGGCAACACTATATGATAAACCCATTATTCTTCTCAATATATATGCACCTTGTAATAATCAACATTCTTTCTTTGCCTCACTATATCCTATTTTAAATCAACATAATAACCACTACATCATCATAGGAGGGGACTGGAATGCTTATCAAAATCCTAAACTGGATAAATCAAGCCAACAAAGAACATATAATAGTCAAGCGGCTTTGACATTAAGTGAACTTAAGTATGACTTTAATTTATATGATCCCTTCAAATATTCTAATAATGCTCTTAATTCTAACAATTTTACATTTTATTCAAGCTGTCATAAAATGTGGTCTAGAATAGACTTTTTTCTAATTTCTGAAGCACTGATTAATCTTGACCCCTCAGTATCTATTCATGCTCGTTACCTATCAGATCATTCTAAAATTACATTGGGTTTTACTAATGATTCTGGAAACATTTTATCACTGAAGGGAAATAATTGGTCTTTAAATCCAAATCTATTAAACAGAAGGGAAATAATTCAGGAAATCCAGGGCATTCTCAAATTTCTATTAGTTAAGATAGACGAACACCAGCATACACCTGATATTGAATGGGCGGCAACAAAAGCACAGATAAGAGGTATCTTCCTTCAAAAAGCCTCTTATTATAAAAAAATTCAACTCAGAGAAGAATAAACTTTGGAGTCTAAAATTAAAACACTAGATCAAGAACTAATGCAGAATCATAACTCACAAACAGAAACAGAACTTTTAAAATGTCAGAAGGATCTTTTTCTGATCCAAAATAATAGATTGTCATTTCACAAAACCAAAATATTGGCAAGTTACGCTAATCATATACAAACTCTGTCAAGGGCTTTAGCAAGAATTATTAACCAATCCAAATCACCCTCTCAAATTCCGGAATTATATTACAAAAACAAAACATATACGAAATGTAATGATATTATTAACATTTTTGAATTGATATACGCCCAAATTTATGGGGATCAATGTGAATCACCTACAAATGAAAATTATAGGGACTTCTACAAAAGATTAACTTCCCAAAAATTGACGAGAATCTACAGAGAGATTTAATACAACCAATTTCTATGGAGGAAATAACAACAACAATTAAAAATTTGAAATCACACAAAGCCCCGGGCCCAGATGGCCTTACAGCAGAATTCTATAAAACTTTCGGCAATACGATTGTTAAAATACTATCATATACATTAAACTTTATAATTAATAACAAAATCAATGACTTACATTTCAATGCATCCAAAACAATTCTTATACCTAAAGAAAATTTGGATCTTCAAAACCCAGACAATTATAGACCTATATCACTTTTAAACATTGATACTAAAATTCTGACCTCTATTTTAGGTACCAGACTGAAGAAAATAACGAATTTAATCATTTCTAATGAACAAACTGGATTTTTAACTGCTAGGCAAGCTAGTGACAACACCTTAACACTTCATACTTTAATCTCTTATGCCAATCAAAAGAATTTAAATATGTGTGCCATTATTATTGATGCACAAAAGGCCTTCGATAGAGTTAACATAAAATTTCTATTTAACATTTTACCCTATTTTAATATACCTCAAGAATTCATCCTAACATTACAAACATTATATAATAACCCCTATACAACTTTATATATAAATAAAATGTTTACTAAAAGAATTCAAATTAGGAACGGTACCCGTCAAGGTTGTCCTCTATCCCCTGTACTATTTAATTTATATTTAGAACCTTTATTTCTGCATATTAAACAAAATGTATACCATAATGCCCCAATAATCTACGGTGCCAAGATCTCTATGGCAGCTTTTGCAGATGATCTTAATATATATTATACAACACCAGTCTCTGATACCAAAAAAAATACTATCTGCTGTCGAAGACTTTGCATTAATATCAAACTATAAAATAAACCTTAAAAAAAAACAATATATTTCCTTTGAAAACACCTAAACCTTTTTCACTTTTACCTTTGATAGGGCAAGTAAAATCTGAAGAAAAGATTAAATATTTATAAATCACATTATCCACAGATAATGACTTCTATCTCAATAATGTTAAACTAAACTGGGAACAAATTTTATTTGATCTAAGGAGATGGAATAACCTGAAATTACCTACATTAGCAAAGGTCTCAATTATAAAAATGAATGTCTTACCCAGATTATTATATATCTTTAGATCCACTCTAGTGTTAATCCCCAAGAAATTTTTTAAACAAATCCACATCGAACTTGCTAAATTTATATGGGAACCAAGGAAAACTAGAATATCATACGATAATTTGATGACCCCGAAAAATAAAGGTGGATTAGATTTACCCGACTTTGGAAATTATTATTTAATTATAAATGCCAATAGAATTTTAAGAATAGCTAACTATGACATACAAAATAATAATTGGTCCCTAACTGGATAAGATTGGGTTACAAACATGCCGAACATTTGAACATCAATCCCAAAGCTTTACCCTTTCTGAACAGAGATATCATTAAAACATATGCTCTAATGGAACATATAAAAATTTATATAACATTATTACAAAATCTCTTTAGATCATTAAATCTATTTCAATATATGATGATCTTACAACCCTTTCATAGAAACCCTAACCTGAGAATTAATAATCAACTTATAGACTTAAAAACCTTCCCACTTATAATAAACTTAACTCTACAAGATATATACCCATATCTGAACTATTCTGCCCATGATCTAAGACAAGAAATGAATCTCCCCAAATCATATTTAGTCATATTGAGGCAGATTAAAGAATTATCTATTAGTTACTTTAAAGACTTAACTGTTAATAAAGAGAACTTAACGAAATGTACCTCAATATGGCAAGCTCTATCCCAAACTACCAAATATATAACATCCACTTATAAACTGATAAAAGACATCAGATATCAAGACCACCTTCTCATATCAAATTATTGGAAAGAAAAACTACCATTGGTTGAAGAAAGTAAATTCATAAATGCAATTAAATTAATAGCAAAATCAATCTCCCTCCAAAAGCTAACATTCACCCAACTCATGATATTCAATAATGCCTACTACACACGCCTTAGCTTGTATAAATTCAACTCCAAGAATTCTCCAAAGTGCCCATATTGTAAAGATGAAACTGCTGACCTCTTACATATGTTTTGGAGCTGCAAATGTATATATAAACTTTGGAATTCCCTAAAGCTACAACTACAAAAGATGGGGTATCAAAATTCAAAGTTGTCTTGGGAATTTATGATATTACACATTCCTCCAAATAATATACCTAGATCCCAGATGACTATACTTATGAATATTTTCCTATTAATGAAGCTCTATATAGCTACAAATTGGCTGAACCCAACTCAAACTTCTTGGGAAAATTTTAAGATCTTAGTGATAAAACTCATATTAGCCCACAAATATGTTATCAATAGCCAAAGTAAACATCCAAATAATCTAAAGATTTGGGAACAAATTTTCAACATTATATTAGCTTAATGCACCGAAATCAGGAAACCCCATTGTTATCTATAGTATAAAACATAACCTTTGTAAGAACCATATTATTTCAAGATATTATCTTTGCACAGAAGAATTATTTACATATATGTTATTTTAATTGTGAAAGCATTCATGTAAATAATGTATACATCTTGTTACAATGTTGATAGAATAATTGTTCGGAAATTACCTCTGTATTTCCCTGTTAAATGTTTGTATGAACAAGTGAAAAATAATAAAGAATTATTATTGAAAAAAAAAAAAAAAAGAAACAGAGCAGACATTTTATTATAGACCAAGCTGAGGTCAAATGTGTACTCCTGAAGCCTTTATAAAAAGTCCAAATTTTCAAACTATATAATTTTTCCATTAAGGAATTTTAATGCCTTTTCAAGTTCTTTCATGTGGCTTCCCCAGAGGTTACAAAACATAACATGGTATTCAATAATGGTATAGTCAGTGAGGTATAATATAGTTTTTCGAGCGAAATATTAAAAAAAGTAATGTGCATGTATGTTTGTGTGTGTGTGTGTGTGTGTGTGTGTGTGTGTGTGTGTGTGTGTGTGTGTGTATGTGTGTGTGTGTGTGTGTGTGTGTATGTGTGTGTGTGAGAGAGAGAGACAGAGAAAGAGCGAGCATAAGCAAGAAAGAGAGAAACAGAGATGGTTCATGCCAACTTCTTTTGACTATAACAGGCAGTCCATTAGCATTCATTACCTACACAATAAGAAGTATGAAACTCTAATGTCTAGCATTATTGACTGACTTTAATCCTCAGTGATTTACCAGCAAATCAAACATTCAACCAGGGACTGACCAGAACCATAAGGTGAAATCAAAGACAGCTAAGAGACATGGAGGTTGCAATGCTTTGTATTATGTGTTTTTTTTTTCCATTCATTTAATATCAATGAGACATCTGCGGTGTATTCACTCAACAAAGTCACTTCAACATGAGTGTGTATGTGTGTGTATAGACATTAAATACTTACACAACATATAATTTGGATGTAAAATACTTCATCCAACAATAATAACATATGCTAATGCAAGTATAAAATATTAGGTGGAAAAACTATTTTACATCAAAAGAATTATAAAGATATAAAGTAATTAAAACATACAAAACAATTTTTTCCATTCTCCAATCCCAATAATGCTCTCCAGGGTGGGTGTTATGAGTAAATTATCACTCTTGCAGGGTTGGTAAGTCCTTCTGCCTGAGGCATTGAGCTTCATAATGCACCTAAGTGAGCACTTATTCCCTGATAATACTCACACTATCAGGCATTATTGCTTGTCTAAGTACTGTCATTCCACACATATTGGGTTTAGACTACATACATAATTGTTTAGTTTTGAAAATTATTTTTTCATATAGTAAGACTGAGATGTTAATAACTACTACATAAACAATATTAACAAAAATGTGTTATTTAAAAACTAAATATTTAATTAAATATATGGTATTAGTATGGAGTCTACTGTAGCACCAAGTTATGCCTCTGTCTATCAATCGTGATATGTATGTACACACATATACACAGACACATACATATATATAAATATATATATATAAAAACACACACACATATATATATATATATATATATATATATATATATATATATATATATAAACACATAAATATAGGTAAATTCATCAAACAGAATGCATTTTGAAAAGTATTAGTGGAAGACTGAGATTTCTGAAAGTATGCTGAATACCACAGATCAGGGATTTTTTTCCTTATCTCCTGTATGATACAATGTTGGTGTTGGTATATTTAATTTAGTGGCAATATGGGGTACAGGGGGGCTTTACCCTCTGCGAAAAAAAAAGAAGAAAGTTTGATTTTTTTTTTGTTTGTTTTCATTGGCTTTGCTTTTCAGTAAGTTTTTTTTGCCAGATGCTTACAGTACTATGCACCTATAAATATATATATATATATATATATATATATATATATATATATATATATATGTGTGTGTGTGTGTGTGTGTGTGTGTGTGTGTGTGTGGGTGTGTATGTATTGTCTGGAACACATACACAGTTATATGAATGACAACAATATATGCAATGCAGACCTGGATGTGTAAAAGTGAATTTTGTTGAAAAGCTTGAATAATTTTCTGTTGTGATATGAATGTTAAGAATTGTGGCAGGAAACTACATTCTAGACTGTTTACGAAATATGTGGCTATAAAAAGTGTAACCCCAATATGGGGGACCACTGTAGCACCCCCCCCCCCACTGTGAGGTTTTCCCTGGTGAGATCTGACCACAAGTCAGTCTCATTTGAAGTAACTATCACACCTAACCCCCCAGCAGCAACTAAGCAAAAAAAAACTTCTCCAAAGCAGATTATAACCTCTTACAGGATGGTATAAATAGCTTCACTGCTCCCCTCTCAGATGCAACTGGCAAATATGCCGAGTTCTACACCGATGCTTTATATAAACACCTGTATAACTGCATTGACTTGGACATACCTGATAGGACCAAAAAACTCCTCAAGGAAGACCAAACCTGCCTGGTAGACAACTGCCATTAACAGGCTTTATAATAAGAGTAAGAAATTGCTATCTAAGAGTAAGAAGGAACGAGCCCTAAAGTGGAAACACTCCCTTCTCAGCTTAAACAAGTGAATAAGACTTCTTGTAAAGTCTTGCAAAGCAAACTATGAAGCCAAATCAGCTTCCTCAAATAAAGGCAATCATAAGGCATTCTTTAGTTACATTGGATAGTGTCAAATGCCTTGGCTAAGTCTAGGTATGCTGTATACACAGATTTCCTCTCATCCAGGGCCTTGCTGATTGTCTGAAATCAGGCATGATCTCCCTTTGACAGCCCCCCTGTACCCCATATTGCCACTAAATTAGCCTTTAGTTACATGCATAACCTAAAAGGAAAGGCCCAGATTAGTGCTGAACTGGTAGTTAATGATATCACATATACTGAGCCTGTGGACAGAGCTAACCTGTTGGCTGGCAGGTTCTGTGAAAACGTCACTCCCCTGTCCCCACCACATGTATCCCATGACATCCCTACCACCTGTCCGCTACCATGTATCTCTAAAGAGTAGGTCATGAACACCCTCTCTAAGGCCAAAAACACAGCATCTATAGGACCTGTTAACATCCCAGGCTGTGTCCTACATGGGCTCCAACATGAATTAGCAGCACCATTGGGTACTCTTTTCAGTCATAGTCTAAGCACTGGCTTCATCCCAGCTGAGTGGAAAATGGCCACCATTATTCCCTTGCACAAAGGTGGTGCTTCCACTGACCCTGGGAACTATAGACCTATTAGCCTGACTAGCCTTATCTGCAAGGCCATGGAGCAACTCATCATGGACTTTATCAACAAAGGTATAGGTAATCTCCAAACACTTGACCCTACTCAGTATGGATTTGTCAAAGGGAGATCATGCCTGATTTCAGACAATCAGCAAGGCCCTGGATGAGAGGAAATCTGTGTATACAGCATACCTAGACTTAGCCAAGGCATTTGACACTATCCCCTGCTTAGGCATCATTGACAAACTCATCCAGCTAGGTATCAACCCTTATATTGTTAGATGGGTTACTAACTGGATCACTGATAGAACCCATATAGTCAAAATAGGGGAATCCACCTCCAACAGCAGACCTGTAACCAGAGGTGTTCCACAGGGTTCAGTCCTGGGACCTCTACTTTTTGGAAACTATTTCTCCAAAGTACAAGAATAAACTAAAGGTCTGTGGCTAACAAAGTATGCTGATGACTGCAAATTGGGAGTGGTCATAGAATCTCCAAATGATGTCAACATCCTACAAGAGGATCTTACACAAACAATGACTGGTGCCAAAGTCATGGTCTTAAACACGATACAAAAAATGTATTATCATCCCTTAGGGTTAGGGCGATGTTCCTGCAAACTACCACATCAATAGCAACACCTTAAGTATGCACTCAGTGGTGAGAGACCTGTGCACACAGGTTGACAGCAAACTTACCTTTGACCACCATGTCTCCATATTGGTAAGAAGGGCATTCTATACTGCTCATCTCATAAGTAAGGGCATTGCCTCCAGAAAAAAGATGTTATAACCCCCCCTGTACTCTTCCTTCATCAAGCCAATAATTTAGTACAACGCCCCTTTTGGTATGTACCTTGGAGACAACACAAAGGTTCCTCACAAGGAAAATTCAAGGTCATTAGCATCTGTTTTATTGGGATCATCTGAAATCCGGTCACTTTATTCTGTTTTATACAGACTACTCAGAGGCAATCTCTGCCTTGTATATAAGGCAATCCCTGACCCTGCTTTATTGGAAATGCTGCATATCCGCAAATCAAATGGTACACAGGTTACTCGGTCTAAAGACCTTAACCTGTTATGTGATATTAAGAGATCCTGCTGGAGGGACATATTTGATTCCCAGAGGTTACCACACCTTTGGAATGGACTCCTGCTTCATGTCAAACAGAGCACCTCATTGTCCCTCTTCAAACACAATCTGGACATTTTGATTGGTAACCGTAAATTCATCCGGGGGTTCCACCTGTGTCCCTCTTGGACAAGAGCAATAGGTATAGATTATGTAAATAAGGGTAGAACTTGAATAGGCTTGTAAGGGCCCTTGGGCCATTAGCCTAGTAACTTCCTATGATCCTATGCATGACAGAATATGTAATACTCATCATGTGACCTCAAGTAAGGCAAAGTGGTAATTTGTGAGAGTAAAGAATATCACCAATGACATTGAATAGCATGATGTTGATATTGGGACAGTTTTTAGAATAGTCAATAATGGTGTAGAAAAGATCAAAGACACATAAAAGTCATTGTCAAACTTATATCGGTCATCTCTTTTTGGTAACTGATACAGAGCTAAGAGTAGATCATCGAGTCCAAGAATGAACTGTCAGTACTCAGCTGACATGTGGGAGAGCTTTCCATGTCTTTCATAGCACACTAAGGATAATAACACATACAGCTGTATATGATGTATATGATGTATATGATGCTGTATATGATGTATATGATGCTGTTACGATGCTGTTATGAAAGGAAAATGTTCACAACTGTAAAAGGGCCATTTCTATGTGGTCACTGCAAGCAGTGTCCTTACATTCAGAAAGTGGATTTTTAGACACCTGATTTCTACAAATATAACCAGTTATTTAAATTACTTATGCTAATGAAGTTGTACCTGTTTGATATACCTATTGTAGTTAAGTTTTGGTTACTTAAACTGATCAAAAATGTTAAAAAAACAAATTAAAGGAACATTTGATAGACACGTGTGTATGTGCACAGAGTCTGCATGTCCTCCCCATTGTTTGCCTGGGTTTCCTCTGGGTGCTCCAGTTTCCTCCCATATATTATTTATTTATTTATTTATTGACATTTGTTAACTGGGTTAGTCCAGCTGGGCTTTTGGCCCATTTTCAGTGGAGACCCGAGGAGAAAAGCTCCAAGAAATACAGTAACAAAACAAATTCAGCTATTGTATTATACATTGTTGGTAAAAAAAAAACATTTTAGTAATGAAACATTCAAGACATTGAGTTATACAAATATTATAATATTCAATGCATACATTGTAGCACACAATTATCTTATATGGTGGGCTTAAGACAAAGGGGAGGAGAACAAAAAATAACAAGACAGAGTTATTTGCATATTTACAGAGAGTAAGGTTTGAGCCATTTTTAAGGTACCTAAAGTATAGAGAGGTATTAGCAGTAGAGGAATTTCTGATGTTCAGACATATATATATATATATATATATATATATATATATATATATATATATATATATATATCTAGGGAAAAGAAGGTAGATACACTATAAGGTGTACTTAGATGTAATAGAGGGGAGGTTAACAGTACGTATAGTAGAGATGTAATAAGCAATAATGATATGAGGCTCAAAGTAATTGAGGTGGGAGAGCTAAGATAAGAGAGGGAGGGGTTAAGTTGGGGGTGTACAGGAACACATTCCAAAGACATGCTTTATGTGGACTGGACACTCTAAATTGGTCATAATGTGAGTGTGCGTATGAGTGTGTAGTTTGAAGAACAGTCATGGCAGGGCTAGCCACCAGGCAATGTGAACCCTGGCTCTAGATGATTGTCACTGTTGAAGTGACACCCCAACCCCATGTGCAAAAATGGGAAAAGGGGTTATGGATGGATGGATGGACGGATCTGATAAACATATGTAATGATGTGCAAAACAATGTTTTGGGGATTCATAATGATCAACATATCTTCTAACTTGAAAATTTAAACTTTCAGTTTGGATCTAACAAAAAATAGAAATCAAGATAATGATTGCTAAAACTAGAAGTAAATGGTAATTTGGATTACAGCCTTCAGAAGGGTGCTGTCTTTTTCATCTTTTTACTATGAACCTTTTTTTAATTAATAGAGAATGTGACTGACCATCAAGATGAGTCAGACTGGTCAGAAATTGTGCAAGATTGTGTATGAATTATTATTTGTTTGAAATTCTCCATTTAAAAAAGTTTTATATGTGGCTAACAAAAGGTTTGTACCTGAAACATTTTTAATTCTTGATAAATGTTTTGTTTTTATGGTTTGTAAGAGGGCACTTTTTTGTTTTTAGATTAATGTATTAGTTTGTGGTACCATGTAGTAGCTGCAGTCGGTGCTTTACTTGTGATTTTTTTTGTTTATTTGTATGCCGTTTAATCCATGATGGAGACACTTGTTCACATTTTCTCATTTCTTACCAATACTTGTGAAATATTCAACAAGACTTTCTACTTTCAGGAAAGAAAAAAAGTGAATCTGTGGTTATACTACCACCACCATCATCAGGAGGTTAGAACTTTATTTCGCGTGTGTGATTAGTGCTGCCTGGTTTTCCCAAGATACTTTTAAATATGATGCTCCCCGTACTACTTTTTCCTCAACAACATAGATTTAGACCCCTCCTTTTTACTAGTAGATGCAGGAATGCCTGACATAGTTCTAGAATATGCTGCAGTTCTAAAGTATGGCATAGATATAGAGTATGCCTTAATTCTAGAGTATGTTTTGTCCTTACTAAGGTAAGATTTTGTTTCTTTGTTAGCAATTCACAGCAAACGCTAATGACATCACAAACATCCCTTACATAACCTAGTACCATTCACTGTACAATTTGCTCATTTAGTTTTCTTGGGTTGATAAGCTGCATTATTCAGGAGATTATGTATTCGGTAATAAATTAACATGTTCAGTTCAAACTTTACTTGCAGAGAAGGAAGAAGACGACTCAAGGAAGATGATGCCAACTCCACCACAGGAAGGTCTGATACTTGCTTGGCCTTTTCGTGTGGTGTTTGCTCTTAGACAGATCTTACCCATAAAATGTTGTAGACTGGTCATTCACTTAAGGAAATGAAAGTCTGATCTTACATTAGCACCTTGTGTTCTGTTGGAAGGTTTGTGTTTTGACCCTAGGTCTACACTTTATTGTCATTTTGGTCTTCAAGCATCACCATGGCAATAATAATTTAGATGCTGTTTCTCCTGAAACCATTCTACTAGAAAGGCAATGTATGGCATGTTTCACTAGCTGTCATTCCATCTCCTATAAAAAATGCATATTTCTGCTATTTAAGAATGAAAGTACAATGCATTTAGCACATATTTTCCTTACAGAAAAACAAGGTAAACTGGTAAATATGCCACTAGAAACACCATTACCACTAGAGACTTTGATGCCAATCTAGCCTTTACTTGATATATGTGGATGTTAGTTGGACTGGATTGCTAACATAGTATTTAGTTATTTTTATATCATTGTTCTCTGTATAGATATGCATATAACCTTGACTGAGTTAGACTGAAAGATTATATTTTTTATGATGTGCATGCCATTACCAATGCAACTGCTGTTATGTGTCAGACGTTTGAGGAATCTGACAAGAATATTAGCTGCTAACCATAATACTAACCGTAATAAAGCTTGTAAATGATCATCTGCTTGAAATACTGTAGAATGATGCCGGCACTCAAAGAAGTTGAGCTTTAATTCTGGACACATTTTTGATGTCTGCATCCAATAAAGTTGTTCCATTCTTGATCTATTAGTGGAGGAAGATTTTTTTTTTTACATGCCACTTTTTCAGCTTTTTTGGGGCATACAGGTTTGTGTAATCTTTTTCTTTTCCTGGCTCCAAACCTACTGACCATCAAGTTGCCGTTGTAGTGACTATCACCCATTAATTTCCCTATGAGGTGAAAGCAGGGCTGCAGTGTTGCCATCATTCAAGCAGCCAACTAAGTCCCACCCCCCCAAAGCCAAAAATGTCTCCTGAACATGTTTGCTAGATACCATGGGTTGTGTGCACCACAGAGTGAAGTGAAGGCTTATCACCCACTTCTGTCAGCAATTTTCCATTATAAGCCCCTCTGCATTAAAGGCCTGTAAAGAAAGCAATGCATGCCTCACTTTGCTAAAGTGCTTCATTAACTACAGACTGATATTACAAAAATATGAAACTTTTGTTGATGTTACTACAAATATGTTCTGAAATTTCATGTTTTTTTCTGCCAGCTTGCAAGGTTTAATTAATGGCCTTTGAGTAGAAGTTAAAATGTGCTTGCAGAAAATAGTTGATAAAAATCTTAACATTCTTAATTTATTTTGGGAGACTGCATCTTACCATACAGTTCTTTAAGGACTGGGGACATCTGAATATGGTTGTAGTTACCACTTAGCAAAAACGATTTCAAACACCTTAGTGAAAAATGGTGCACAATAATTCTTAGTTTCTTCTCCTATGAATAGTAGATGTGATTATTACATAAAGGCTGGAATACAAGCTACCAGAGTCTTGGTTCGGCTTTTACAATCTTAACACATTGTCTTCTTAGTTTGTACCTCCTTCCCGCAAGATTGCCATGGACATATTTTTAAAAAAGACCAGTTTTACAAGAAAGCCTGCAACTAGAGACCAGCAGATTTTAATTTGCACAGCCCCAAAAAAAGAGTTTGTCAGATTCAGTAGAATGATGGATGTACCTTAAAGGAGCCTACAGTTTCTGCTGAGTACCATTTTCTGCAGCTATACTTTTCACAACTATATTTTTCAAGACATTCAAAACTGAAATAATGTACTGACAGTTATAATAATAGAGAAAGGGGACCAGGTGTAATTCATTTTCTTGAAAAGTTTAGGTAAATCTCTTGCTTCCCAGAGAATGCATCATGGAGTCTATTCTTCTCTTTAAGAAATAGTAATGACAATATATATGGATTCACTTCGGAATCTCACAATTCTGAAACATTGAATGTCATATGATCGAGACCACGTGATTGATGTTTTGGAATATGAAAATTCCAAAACAAATCCCCCCCAAAAAAACAACTATTTAAACGTTTCTGCATGGAGGCAAGCCCCCCTATACCCTGCACCCCTGCAATTTGAATATACCAACTCCGAGGTCGCACTACAGTGAGGAAAAGGGAAATCTCCTGTTCTGTGCTGTATGCAGATCTCCGTTCAGAATTTTGAAATTCTGAAACTTCGATCATACGGTCTTGACCATATGAATTTCGAGGTTTTAGGATTTTGAGATTCTGAAGGGAACATATATATATATATATATATATATATATATATATATATATTGATGTCATTGACATCAACACTCAAAAATCAACATAAAAGCTGACATTTCATCATAACTTCAAAGTATGCAACACAAACACACCTTTTTATATTTTTTGCCTTTGTTTTATTTTGATCATTGTGGTCACAGTAAGGCATTGGTTTATATATGTAATCATATTTTCCGAGTGAAGGTTTGATAATTATTATTTTGTATAAACAAACTGTCAGCTATGTATACCATACCTTGGCGCTGTTCTGCATCCTGATATGTTACTTGAATATTGTCATGTGGTTTTGAAAACTGTTTACATCTGTCTGCAGATATTCATTAGAAGGTCTTTGTTTGATGAAACATTGGCCTGTAAAACAGTTTTCCTTTAATGCAACAACTTCCTTTTCCAGCTGGTGCTAATAGATAAAACCTGTCATATCCTCATCTGGACAAAAAAAAAAAATGTTTTGGTCCTCACATCTCCCAAATATATTTCCCAAGTCCATAGAATAGAAATCTTTGAAAAGAAAAATGTTACTGTCACTGGCAGCATAAACTCAGAAGCCACATCGGCAGTGACTTCCCGTGGCAAACGGCCTCAGTCTGTGAGTTCAGCTTCATGATGCCGAATTGCAACAAGTGGCGCTTCATTCAGATTAAGCTTGACAAGGCGTAGGAAAGCATAAATACACACATAAATACACACACATATATATATACACATTAATATATACATACTATTCCTAACTCAAAAACAATGCAAGAAATGGCGGGGGAACATGGACCGAATAGTATGCAGCAAACACAAAAACACTTCCGGCACCCTTGCGTAAATATTTTATTTCCAGTGAAGACAGCAACAGCAACAAGTAAGGCAAGATTCAAACTGGTTTCAGCTACAAAAACCTTTTTTCATCAGATCTGAAACAAACACACTTATAAACTTAAAATATTTTACACCATCTATTGTGCCAAACAAATTCAAAACACAAACCATATTTGTTGACTGTTATGAACACTGTATAGACCTTCCAGGCTATAAATGCAGATCATGACCAGTTTATTAAATCTAATGATTATGAATTCAATTGAAATGCATATATGGTTTGTTTTGTTTGGTGCAAAATAAAACAATATTCAAAAGTAAATATTTACTCAATTGTGCTTGAAGTATTTTTGTGTTTGATATATCGGTATGATTTTAAACATTAAATCAATATTTCATTAAATTAATAAACTACTTTTTACCTAAAAAAGTAAATGCTTTGAATGTCATTACATTGAAAAGGCTAGATATAAAGCTAAATGTATAATTGAATGTTTGTTGAATTATAAAAATGCACAAGCATTGAATCAGAGGAGATCAGTGCAGACCTTCTAAAATACAGTTAATGAAAACAATAGATCAGAACAATAACCAATCACAAAATGAAAACAGTTTCCTGTGCTGAATGGTTAACCAAAAATCTCTCACAAACTACAGACACCCTTTGTGTGAATAATGGCATTGATAGACCGTTTTTTTCCCAAAGGGAATTATAGGGTTGGGGTTAGGGGCAGAGTTAGTGTTAAGGTTCATAGCTAAGTACTAGGCTATCTGCCTGAGGGCATCTATAAGCCTAGCCAGGATGTGTTGGCTTTTGCTGCCCCCTTAGATTAGTTCCCTGTGTCTCGATCCAGCACAGCCATTAGTTCCCTGTGCCTCTGTCCAGCAGAGCCACTGCAGTGATCCCCGGGGTAAATTTTCTGTTTCCCATCCACTCGTCAAGGTTTATCTTGAAGAGTATTAGTGAGGTGTTCTGCCTAATGTAGATTGGAATCCTGTTCCAAAGCATGGGAAGTCTCTGGGACAGGAATCTATCCCTCCAGCACATCCTATTTATCGTTGTGGTGAGGTTTAGTGCCCTAGAGCATGTGCCTCTTGAGGATTTGTTTTTTTTAGGTGGAGCATATCCATCAATTCTGGGTTGGACACCTCTGAGTAAGTGGTATGCAACCGTGTACAGCTGAAGTTTCTTCAGTCAGGCTGCATAGGGCATATGTTTGAGGCCAGTAATCCTCTTGGTGAGGTACTTCTGTGGTCTTTCCAGCTGTTGCAGGTGTCTTGTAAGGTACATCCCAAATGGGGCGTTGTACTCTATGATGGGTCTGATGACTGATGAGTAGAGGGGCACAATAACCTCTTTTGTTCTAGATGTGCATCCTTTTGTGATTAGGTGGGCCACATAGAAGGATTTTCTAACTACCTTAGCAATACGATTATCAAAGGAGAGATTACTATCTACTTGGGTCCCTGGATCCCTTATTACATTTTCTGTATTTAGGGGACTACCACGTATGTGGTGGTTCGCGGGTACTTTGTTTTTTCCAAAGGGGATGACTATGCACTTTTTGGCATTTAGCTTGAGGCCATGATTTTGACACCAGGTATCTGTCTCAGTGAGACACTTGTGGGGGAATGTCTGTTTCAGCTGGAGAGTCAATTATGGCCCCCACTTTGCAGTTGTCAGCAAATATGGTCCTCCTGTGCTTGCCTGTACCTCTGAAAAGTATATACCAAACAGGAAGGGTCCCAAGACTGAGCCCTGGGGGATGCCACTTGTAACTGGTTTAGAGTCGGACCTAGAGCCTGCAACTCTCACAGTGTGGGTTCTATCTGTAAGCCAATTGGCAACCCATCTCATGACGTAGGGGTTTATGTTCAGGCTGATGAGCTTGTCTATAATACCAGAATAGGGAACGGTGTTGAAAGCCTTTGTGAGGTCTAGGTAGGGTGTGCGGACCTCCTTTCCCTCATCTAAAGCCTTGGTAACTGTCTCAAAGAAGTCCACCAGGTTTAGGAAGCATAATCTGCCCTTAACAAAGCCAGACTGGGTAGAGTCCAATGCTGAAGGTTCCCAATGTCTCTGTTAATGAATTCCATGATGATGCGCTCCATAGCCCTGCAGACCAGGCTAGTCAGGCATATAGGGTGATAGCTCCTGGGGTCCATTGTGGCTCCACCTTTGTGAAGCGGGATAACTGTTGCTGTGCACCACTCTATGGGTACATAGCCTGTAGACAGGCTGAGTTTGAACAGTGTGTTTAGGTGAGGGGTTAGTTAGTTTTGGAGCTCATGTAAGACACAGCCTGGGACACCGTCTGGTCCCATTGAAGCTGTATTTTTGGCTTTGGATAGGGCTGTTTTAACCTGTGTGTCAGTGATTGCTGGGGCACTACATTCTTCTGGTATGGTTATGGGCCCTTTAGGAGGTGAGAGGGGGGTGAAGTTTGCACTAAACCTGTCTGCCAGAATGTTGGCAATATCAGTCGGTTCAGTGTATTTTGTGCCATTCTGCACTAACTCAGAGCAGATCTGAGAGTTTCCATTTAGGTTCTTGACATAGCTAAAGAATGCTTTGTGGTTATCTTTGGAGTCCTTGGCAATTTTTCTTTCAAAGCTCGCCTTGGATGATTTTATGAGGGATCGTAGTTTCTTGCTGATACTGATCAAGGATGTCTTTCCTTCTTAGGATTTTACTCTTTTTTGCACTAGTTTCCTCCTTCTATTGTATAGCTTGTTTATGGCAGGGGTCCACCAGACTGGTTTCCTTTTCCTGGAGGAGTGAGTCTTGGTTTTGCTTGGGATAGCATGATCCATGCATTCTTACAGGTGCTTATAGAGTGCCTTTGTGAGGGATTCAGCAGCTTGGACAGCATTGTCCTTTAGCATGAGGGCTGTGAACCTTTCCACCTTGGTCTTAAGTAACGTGAAGTTTGCTTTTGAAAAGTTTTTCATGGTGGTTTCCTTGATTGGGGGTGGTGGCGGAATGTGCATATCCAGAGTGATTAGTCTATGGTCTGATCTAACCAGTGAGGGCTTGACCTCCGGTGTAGAACACCGGTCGCCCATGTTGGTGATGACCTGGGCCAATATGTTGTCCCCTCTGGTGGGGGTGTTGACCAGTTGATCCAGGGTGTTCAAGTTTATAAATTCTAGGAAGCGTTGGGCAAGGGAGTTAGTACTTCAGTAGTTCTCCCAGTTAATGTTTGGGTAATTGAAATCACCCAATATTAGGGTGTTTGGTAGGACCTTTATATTTTCCAGTGTCTCCAGAAATGCAGAATGGAGGTCCTGGGTCATGGTGGGTGATCTGTAGCAAGCTACAATTTGAATTGTAGTTTTTTCCCATTGTTAGTTGCACATGGATGATCTCTGAGGCATTGTGCTGTGTCACTAACCTGGAGGTGTGGGTATCCTTGATGAATATGGATATACCCCCACCTTTTGTGTTTCGGTCCGGGTTCTGTGGCCAAAAAGTATGGTATGAGTTATAGCCTGGTAGTGCTGGGGTGCTCTCTGGAGCCTTAAACCAGGTTTCTGTTACCACACAGATATCGATGTTCTCCATACTGAGTAGTGCCTTGAGTACATGCATTTTGAGGTTTAGACTTCTGGCATTGAGTAGCATTACCCTCAGTTTTTGGTTACTTGTGCTATTTATGGTGGTGGGTTTGTCTTTTGAGCCTTGCCTAAAAAAGGCACTATGGGGGTGGCAAAAACCTTAGCCAGTATTCGAAAGCCTAAGGGTGACAGGTGCAAGCCATCTCTTGTGAAGCTATGTGGCTTATTGAGTATGTCATCCCAGGTGGACAGATACTGGATCCCCTTTGAATGACACCAGAAACTTAGCCAATTGTTGAAATTGATCATTTTTTCTTTATACTGTGGCATCATTCTTGGTGAGGGCAGGATGCTACTCAGGGTCCAGGTCATACCGGCCTTTGCTACGTGATCAGAGAGCTCTTCCATGTCTCTTTTCATGTAGTCCAAGGAGGTACATCTCAGGTCATTCACACCAACATGGACAATGACAGAGTCGTATTTGTACTTGTTCTGGAGTGACCTGAGTACTTGTGTTATGTGGCAGATCCTGGTGCCTGACAGGCAGCTAACTGTAGCCTTCTCCTTGTCCAGCCTAGTTAGTGGGACATCAGTGTGCCTGACTATAGAGTCACTTATACTAGTGTGTTGGGTATGTTATTTTGCTTTAAGGGCTGTGATTGCGTGGCACACTGATTATATGAAGTATGTGTTTCATGGTTGGTGATGAGGTGTGGAGGTTGCTTGGGTGTCTGCTTTAGAGGTCTCTGTTGCTTTTGCAGATTTTTATTTAGAGCCTCCGAGTATGTTTTCGTGTATTTATGTGTGTTATTTGCTGGTGTTGGTTTAGTAGGTCTATGTGAGACTGGTAGTGTGTTGCAAGTATTTTCCTTCTCCTCTTGACTGTCACTTCCAGTCTTGGGTTGAAAGAGCTTTGCCTCCAGTTTGGCTATATAATTGCATCTCTCGCATATATTAGTGTTTGGTGGTAGGAGGAGAGGGTTGTCTGTGTACATGAGGTAGTTGTAACATTGCCTCAAAATGCCTAGATTCACCAATTGGACTGGAGAGTACACCTGGACTTGCCTGAATAGGTAAAGTGAGCTGTTTTACTGGGTTTATATTATAAAGCACGAAAGATCATTTAATCGAATATGTAAACAGCGACACATATTTACCGAACCGCGAATACACCGAATGCCGTAAACCATGAAATTTAAAATCACGAATCGTCATACTCGGCCAACCCCACCGCCCACGACATACTGCCTACCCAAACAAAATAAATAAACTACATACATACACTAACCAAAGCCCTACTTCTAACCCTAAAGTAAAGCACCAAAAACCTACTTCTAACCCTACACTAAACCTTACATACATTACTATCTATACACTTACCTTAACCTGCACCCTAACCCTAAGGTCCGTAACTATCGCACACTTACCCTACAGAGATATACCCAAACAAAATAAATAATCCACACACATACACTTAACAAAACCTTACTTCTAACCCTACACTAAACCTTAAAAACTATCGCACACTTACCTTATGGAGCTATACCGCAGACGGGCCAACTATGACGAATCGACATTTCAGATTTCCTGGTTTTGAACATTCGCTCTTTTCGTGGTTCACGTAATACATGTCGCTTTTTTTGTATTCACTGATTGGGACCTTCAAGCTTCTAATATAAACCTGTTTTACTAATTAGCTGGTAGGGACGAATAGAGAGTCTTGTACTTCTGGACAGTATAGGGGGTCTAGTGCTAGGGTTAATTAGTGCTTGCTATGAGTTTTGAGCAAGTGCTGGGATGTGAAATGAATGGTTTGAGTGTTTAGGTTGAAAGTTTGTCTTAACACACATTAGTTTTGCTCTTTTAGAAGTTGTAATCTCTTGGAGTGAGTTGATACTTTTGATTTTTAATGTTTTATCTTTTTGTAGAATAATACACACACTCTTTAGTGAGTGTAAATTTTACTTTTTGCTGTGTCTTTCTTTATATTCATGATATTTCCTGCTTTGTTTGTCAAGCAATCCACTTTTGACCTGTTTCAGTTTTATTTACCAGCTTTTTATATGGACACATTAAAGAGAATAAAAACATAAAAATATGAAAATCTGAAAGTAGATATAAATTGCCTGGTCTGCATTGTCATCGTCCCCCCCCCTGCTGCTGTTAAGAATTACTTCATGTGTCCCATGCATTCATATGTTCATTTACTGTTTTTGAGTCTACTAACCCTCTCTTATATATTTAATCATTCACTATCTTTCTTATGAAGTATATGTCATTATAGAATGTATGGTCTAAGGCTCTGTAGCCTAGTGCTGAGGTAAAATTGGGAGGACTTTTTGTAGTGACAGTTCATTTATTTTAACAGTTTGGATTTATTAGTTTTATCGTTTAGTTATAGTTTTAGTTAGTTTATATTTAGAGTAAATAGAATTGGGAGTGTTTTGCCTATAATGTAATTGTCTGATTGATAAGTTGCAGTCTATGCTTTATTTTGCTTTTTATAATTTGACATTTTAAAAAAGTTTTGATTTTTTTGATTTTTCAGTAAAGTGTGGTTCGATAAAATGTGCTTAATTATTTGTGGTTCATTATTTTGACTAAATGTCATAATTACATATAAATATATGTATATTGTTTGTATGTGTTGTAAATGCGCGCGCGCGTGTGTGTGTGTGTGTGTGTGTGTGTGTGTGTGTGTGTGTGTGTGTGTGTCTATTTATATATCTATCTGTCTATATAGATATAAATGTAGATATAGATGTAGATATATTTATATTTATATATATAGAGAGAGAAAGAAAGAGAGAGGGAGACACACACACAAGTATTATTTAGATTTCCATCAGTCTAGTTTACACAGTTATATTTTAAATATTAGTGAAAATGTGAAAAATATGCATTCTCCATTTACTTTTAAGAACATATTTACTAGCAGTTTGGACATTATTTGTAAGGATTATTTCAAATGGGAAAATGAAAAAAATAGTTTAAAGCAGACCAGTGGCACTAATTTTTTGTCCTCAGTGTTGAAATACATTTTTAAAGTGTTTTTGCATTTATACTGATATAAAGGAATGTGAAAATATTGTAAAACCATAATGCCGAAATGCTGATGCCTGTCTATCTTGGAAGGTTTCAAAAATGTCACATGCGAAAACATTACAACTGAAGTTTCTAGAATGTTTAATGCACACACCAAATTGTTTTGTTGTATGAACTGATGATTTTAAACAAATGTATCTGGTGCCCATTTTACTTACAGAAATGGAAGTCAATGAATCAGGGAATATCTCCTCACCATCGCCACACCCAGAAGGTCAGATTCCAGGGCCGATCCCTTGGTGGAATGCTTTAGAATTAGTTGACATCGCTAACATAAATATCACTTCAGCACGTTCATGACACATTTGTCATATAGTAGATCACATTTAGTTCACATGCTGCTTTGATCATGTATAGCTGATTCTTAATGAATGTACACATCTCATTTCAGCCACCAGACAATGCAAACTTTGTTCATGAGATTCATATTTCACCAGTGTATTTCACCATAGCAATGCTTGTGGTCCCATGAAATATCTAGATGAATCAACTGTTTATATGTTATTTTATTTGTCTCATTACAGATGGAGAAGAAGGAAGTGGCCTGCCAACAGGTTAGTTCTAATAGTTTACTTGCATTGTTGCTTAGCTGCTATATATAAACTGAAATCAGACTGATGGACCACAGAGTCACATACTCAGTTTCTTACCTCTGCTACTAGGTTGCTTACTGAGGTTGAACTATAGGCAAAATGGCAAGGACCTTTTCTTTTTATAGTGGAGATTCAGTATCCCAGCTATTTCCCACTTGATCTTCTGCAGTGACTAGAAAATTATTCACCATTGACCACCCCACACAATGAAGTGCTAGTGTATATTAAATTTATATGTTCATAGGTTCATAGGTTGGTACTAGGCTATTGGCCCTAGGGCCTATACAAGCCTAGCCATAACAATTCCCTGGCTATTTCTTCCCACAATATTTACTTCTTTGGACCCTGTCTAGCAGGGTGACTGACATGATCCCCGGGGTGAATTTCCCATCTCCCATCCAATCGTCAAGGTTCCTTTTGAAGAGGGCCAAGGAGGCGCTCTGCTTGACATGTATGGGCAGTCTATTCCAGAGTATGGGGAGTCTCTGGGTCAGGAACCTATCCCTCCAGCATGTTTTGTTCATTGTGATGAAAAGGTTTAGGTCCCTGGAGCATGTGGCTCTGATGGACTGGGATTTCTTTAAGTGTAGCATGTCCAACAGCTCTGGGTTTGACATGGCCTTGTATGTTAAGCAGAGATCGCCTCTGAGTAGACCATATGTGACAGAGTATAGCTGGAGTTTTTTTAGTCGGTCAGCATAGGGCATCTGCTTTAGGCCTGTGATTCTTTTAGTGAGGTGTTTCTGTGGCCTTTCCAGTTGTTACAGATGTCTTGTGAGGTACATACCAAATGGGACGTTGTACTCTATGATGGGTCTAATGAGGGATGAGTACAGTGGGACAATGACCTCCTATTTTCTGGATGAAAAGCCCTTAGTGATGAAGTGTGCCACATAGTAGGACTGTTGAGGCGATGAGGTTATCGACGGTGTCCATCTGTGTTCCTAGGTTTCTTATCACACTTTTGGTGTTTAGTGTACTGCTACCCATGTGGTAATTCACGGGTACATGTTTTTTCCCAAAGGGGATAACTATACACTTCTTGGCATTAAGCTTGAGCCCATGGCTCTGGCACCAAGCATCTGTATCTGTAAGGCCCTTTTGTAGAATATCCACATCATTTGGGGATTCAGTAATGGCTCACAGTTTGCAGTCATCTGTGAACTTTGTTAACTATAGTCCCTTAGTGTTGGCCTGTACTTCAGAGAAGTAGATGCCAAACAAGAGCGGTCTCAGGACTGAACCCTGACCTAGTCCACTTGTCACTTGTCTGGAACTGGATTTGGAGTCTGCTCCTTTTACAATGTGGGTTCTGTCAGTAAGCCAGTTAGCAACCCATCGAGTGACATAGTATATAAGAGCAAGGGCTGGACAGTCCAAGCTGATTTTTGGAACCTGTACAGTGTAGAATGTCACACCAATAGCAGCTGACACACTATCCAAGCTTGCATTTCAGAGGATTTTCTGAAAAAAAAATCAACTTTAAAACATAAAATAAATACATTTAAAATATTTTGTTAACAATGAAAGCTATTAAAACTGTAGAAATAATATCAAAGCTATGATAATAGTGCATTCAATAGTCTTTACATAAATACTATAGTACATTATAATACACGCAAACCGAGGATTATATATTTTGCTAAACTTTCACAAACAAATGTTCATACCTTCAAAACTGTCTATATGTTTCTTTATGTTTCTCATTACTGACGATGGAGAAGAAGGAAGTGAAATAAAATTAAAATAAACTGTGCAATCTGGGCATATATTGTTGATCACTTTGGTTAATTAGACGCAAGTTTTACATGTCAGCACAGAAATGCTTCTCTGAGAGCATCTTTACTGAGATACTTACAGAATGTAATTAGCAGTATAAATAGCACAGAATATCTTTTAAGATGTGTAACTTACAGTGCAACTATCAACGGCAGTTTTCTTCAGCAACATCTAAGGTGTCATCTGATGCTCACTTTGTTTTTGATGCAATAGGTGCATATGGAAATACTGTTTATTTTCATAGTTATCAAACAACTAGAAATATTTCCAGTATAGTGTAACCCACCATGAACTTTCACACCGTACCCTCAACAGCCGGTAGGTCCTTCAGTTATGAAAATATGAGCATAAATATGAAAAAAGTGACAACCAATGATTAAATTCTCCACTGCATGACATCCTAAATTAACAATCTTCATGTTATTTTGGTAATAACTCCTTGCCCTCTCTAATACTGCCTATTATTAGCTGGTAGGTCACTTAGTTAAAGAAGCTGGAGTCAAAAAAGATGTAGACGCTATAAGGAGGAAGTAGAAGTGCACAAAATGTCGCCGTAGGCTTGAATGAGATTATCCATGAAATAGCTTGTTCTGACTAAGTGTAGAATTGCAGACATATCACTCTGCACATGCTTGTAAATATAATAAAAATGCAAAATTGCTCTATTGGCTGCCACATGTAAATGCACTTATAGGTCATGTAAGCAAAAGTTGCTATTACTATGAGTCAATGAATCTACTCTGCCAGAAACGTTAAAGTAAAATAAAATAAAATACCACTCTAGTTAAGGGTGAATTCCATGTTTGTGTGTGTGTGTGTGTGTGTGTGTGTGTGTGTGTGTGTGTGTGTGTGTGTGTGTGTGTGTGTGTGTGTGTGTGTGTGTGTGTGTGTGTGTGTGTGTGTGTGTGTGTGTGTGTGTGTGAAGTTAAGTTTCATTTCTTGTGTTATATAGTTGTTGGACTTTTGATAAGGTTTGGTGTTGCTCAATATCATGTGTCTGAAATAACATCAATGCAGAAATAATTAACAAACTGAGATGTTATATTACATTAGAGGTATGCAAAGTATATTAACACCCTTACAGTTTTTCTGAAGTTTATAATATAATGTGATAAGTTGACAAAGTTGCTTAATTAAAGTTAAGTCTATTGTGAAATGGCATTATTACATTGTCTTTTCTTTGTTTATAATGAAACATGAAAATTCAGATGACAGTCTTCCAGACTCTGCAAAAGGCAGAAAAGATTCAGGTAAGCAAATATTAACATTATTTAAAAGAATGCATTTTAATTTTAACAGAGTTATCTAACATTTCTTTTATCATCCAAGTTTAATTTTATTGCACACAAGAGCATACATAATTTAGTGGGTTAACTGATACTGCAGGAATGGATGCATAGTCACAATAAAAAAGTACACAGCTAGCGCAAAGCCACAAAGTCTTGACTTCAACAATCGGCTAAGCTTCTGGTGTCATTCTAAGGGGATCCAGTATCTGTCTGCCTGGGATGACATGATTGACAAACCACGATGCTTTGCCAGAGATGGCCTGCACCTGTCACCTCTGGGATTCCGGATACTGGCTAAGGCTCTAACCAACCCTATAGTGCCTTTTTTAGGCAAAGTTCAAATGACAAATTCACCACCCTAACAGGTACAGGCAAGAAGAATCTGAGGGTATTGCTACTCAATGCTAGAAGTCTAAACCTCAAAATGCACTCACTCACTCGAGGCACTCCTTAAAATGGAGAACATCAACATCTGTGCAGTGACAGACACCTGGTTCAAGGCTCCAGAGAGTACCCCTGCATTACCAGGCTATAATTCATACCACACCTTTTGGCCACCTAACCTGGACCAAAACACTAAAGGCAGAGCCATGTCCATATTCATTAAGGATATCCACACCTCCAGGCTAGTTGCTCAGCATAATGCATCCGAGATTATCCAAGTGCAACTAACTCTGGGCAAGACCACAATCCAAATTGTAGCTTGCTACAGATCCCCCACCATGCCCCAGGATTCCCACTCCTCATTTCTTAATACACTGGAAAATATTAGGGTACAACCTAACACCCTAATAATGGGCAATTTCAACTACCCCACCATTAACTGGGAAAACTACTCATGTACCAACTCTTGTGCTCAACATTTTCTGGAATTCATAAATTCCAATGCCATGGATCAACTTATCCACACCCCCACCAGGGGCAGCAATATCCTAGACCTGGTTATTACCAACATGGGCAACCGGTGCTCCACAACAGAGGTCAATTCCTCGTTGGTCAGATCTGACCACAAGCTAATCACCCTAGACAGCCACATTCCTCCCCCACCCCCCATTAGGGAAACCACAGTAAAAAATTTCTCCAAAGCCAACTTCACGCTTCTTAAGACAGAAGTGGCAAACTTCATGACACCCATGCTGACAGACAATAGAGGTATGACTGCTGAATCCTACACAAATGCTCTTTATAAGCACTTACATGAGTGCATGGATCGTGCAATCCCTAACAGAACCAATATGCTATCCTCCAAAAAAAAGGAAGCCAATCTGGTGGTCCCCTGCCGTAAACAAACTCTACAACAGAAGAAAGAAACTGTTGCAAAAAAAGCATAAAATCCCAGGATTGGAGAAACTCTTTGGTCAGCCTCAGTAAGAAGCTGAGATCCCTCATGAAATCCTCCACAAAAACAAAATCGCCACTGACTCTAAAGACAACCACAAAGCATTCTATAGCTATGTCAAGAATCTCAATGGCAACACTCAGATCTGCTCTGAGTTACAGCACAATAGCACTAAATATACAGAACCAACTGATATTGCCAACATCCTGGCAGATAGGTTCAGTGCTAACTTTACCCCCCTGTCATCCCCTAAAGGACCCATCTCTATACCAGAAGAATGCAAAGTTCTTGTAATCACGGCTGCGCAGGTAAAAAACACACTATCCTAAGCCAAGAACACAGCATCCATGGGACCTGACGACATCCCAGGCTGTGTTCTACATGAACTACAGAACGAACTGGCATCCCACCCAAGTACCATGTTGAATCATAGCCTCACCTCAGGCTATATGCCCACTGAATGGTGCACAGCGACAGTTATCCCACTCCACAAAGGGGGAGCCACCACAGACCCCGGAAGCTACTGCCCCATTAGCCTAACAAGCCTGGTCTGCAAGGCTATGTAACGTATCATCATGGAACTTATAAACAATAACATTGGTAATCTCCAAACTCAGGACCCCACCCAATTCGGGTTTGTAAAAGGCAGGTCATGTCTCCTAAACCTGACAGACTTCTTTGAAGCAGTCACCAAAGCTGTAAATGAGGGTAAGGTGGTTCACACTGCCTATCTAGATCTCACCAAGGATTTCAACACCATCCCCCACTCTGGAATTATAGATAAACTCACTAAACTAGTTATAAATCCCTATGTCACAAGATGGGTTGCCAACTGGCTCACTGACAGAACCCGCACTGTGAAAGTAGCAGACTCCAAATCCAACTTCAGACCAGTGACAAGTGGAGTACCACAGGGTTCAGTCCTGGGTCCTCTCCTGTTTGGTATCTACTTCTCTGAAGTACAGGCCAACACAGAAGGCCTTTGGCTGACAAATTTCGCAGATAACTGCAAACTAGGAGCCATAATCAAAATTCCAAAAGAAGTGGATATCCTACAAAAGGGCCTCACTGAAACAGATGCCTGGTGTCAAAGCCATGGCCTCAAGCTCAATGCCAAAAAGTGCATTGTCATCCCTTTTGGTAAAAACTCAGTAGCCATGAACTACCACATAGGTGGTAGTCTACTTAACACCGAAAGTGTGATAAGAAACCTTGGGACACAGGTGGACAGTAGTCTCTCCTTTGATAATCACATCACCACAGTAGTCACGAAATCCTTCTACGTGGCACACCTCATCACAAAAGGTTTCTCATCCAGGAAAAAAGAGGTCATTGTTCCCCTCTACTCGTCACTCATTGGACCCATTATAGAGTACAATGCCCCTTTTGGTATGTACCTCACAAGACATCTACAACAACTGGAAAGGCCACAGAAATACCTCACAAAGAGGATTACCAGCCTCAAACAGATGCCCTATGCAGACCGTCTCAAAAAATGCAGCTTTACTCCATTGCATATCGCCTACTCAGAGGTGATCTCTACCTAACACACAAAGCTATGTCAAACCCAGAGCTTTTAGAGATGCTCCACTTAAAGAAATCCCAATCCCTATGAGCTACATGCTCTAGGGACCTAAACCTTGCCACCACAATAAACAGTGCATGCTGGAGGGATAGATTCCTGTCCCAGAGACTTCCCATACTCTGCAACAAACTACCTATCTATATCAAACAAAGCGCCTCATTAGCACTCTTCAAGAAAAATCTTGATGATTGGATGGGAGATAGGAAATTCACCCCAGGATCACTTCTGTGTCTCTGTTCGACAGTGGCACAGGAAAATAATTTTCTTGGGTGGCGAAAGCCAGGGTACCTTTGGCTAGGCTTATATAGGCCCTAGGGCCAATAGCCTAGTACCTACCTATGAACCTATGATACACCACAGGAGTTTAAATCCTATAATTCAGCAATCAAAACAGAAAGTTACATACAGCTGATTCTAAGAAGTCCACTCCTGGTCAATGGTCTCTGCGTGCTGCTGGTGTAAAGTAACTAAACTGCTTCTGAGTGCCACTGTCCTGCTGTACAAGTGCTCCATCTTGGACTAAAAGTAGTTTATCATTTACTGTAAAAACAATTTTTGACTTCCAGCACTGTAGAGCCTCAGCCCCCCAGAACCTTGTCAGTGCACAGCTATGTTATCTGGATATCTTGCATGTAGACAATCACAAAATTACTACATTACATCACTGTAATTAAACATCTTCTGTCTCTTACTGCTGCATAAGCATGGGGCACCTTTAACCTACCACTTTACAGTAGCAGGACCTCTACACCTTGTCAGTGCAACAAAAGAGCCTCTGTAGTGAAAAAGGACAATGAACCTTCTCATAGTAACTTGTTAGGTTATCAAATATCTTTCATTAGGTAGTCACAGATCCACTTACTCCAGCCATTGCACAACAGCATGGTCTCTAAACTCTATACATCTGCAGTCAGAAACTGTCTATATTGTACAGCTGTTCAGTCAGAAGGGTTTCCCCTAGCCTGCTTCAGGAATCACAGGGTAGCTATATCTTTCTACAGCATACTCAGAAGGCCTCCAGATGGTGCTATTGCTCTGTAATAGGGCCCAGGTGTTCTGCCCTGTCCAGTCAGAAGGCTGCAGTACTCTGCCTGTACGCACTCATAAAGTCTAATCCCTTGAGATCTGTACATGTAGTTAGCAACACGGCATGCAAATTCCTAACTTTTAAGACCAAAGACTGAAATTTGTTGCATGTGAGGTATGTATTATTTCGATAACTAGTGAAACTGATAGGTTGTCTCCATTGTGGTCTGTGTGTGCGTGTGCTTGAAATTAAAAGACTAAACAACAAACTCTTAAGTTCACAGACGTATACTAAGACAGTGGTATGTCGACCATTGCAAGCTTAACAATTAATATCATAGAGGAAGAAATTTTGAAGGTGGGTTAATAGTTCAGAAATGACGTTAGATAGTAGAGATGATTTGGGAGGTATAGACAGATTATTTTCAGTAGGAAGAAATTAGAAAAAAATTCTGAAAGAGAAGTAAAGAACAAGCAGGAAGAGCTGAGATGTGATGTTTAGTTTAGCATAGTTAGAAGTCTGTAGCCAGTGAATCCCATGATGAATTTACAGGATCCCATCCATTAATCTAATTTAAGTTAGCAAATCACTTGTTTTTTATTTTATTTTTATTTTTCAGTGTAATATGTAGGGAAAAGCTTATTCCATAGGCAAGGATGATGAATTAATCCAAGAATCAGGGTTTGATGTTCTAGTGTAGAACTAGGCCTTTGGAACGGGTATTAACTGAGTTGCCTTTTTGAGAATAGGAGGTAGAAGAGCTCAGGGTTTGACATAACTCAGAAGGCGTGGCACACATCATCTTGCAGGAAGGTGGAGTCTACAGAAAATAAGGACAGGATTTTTAGTCTATCTGAATAGGAAATATCTTGGATTATTAGGGTATATAAAATGATAGGTCTGTCTTTTAAGGACATATATTTACAACTATAAATGCCAAGTGTAGCATTCATTGTATAATATACAGTGAATGAAGGAAGATATAAGTGGAATTAGGATGGATTTAGATCTGGACAAAAGCCGACAGATAAGATTAGAAAAGGTAGAAGGATTTCCTGACAGTAAGATATGCTGATTTAAGGACAGCTCTTTGTCTGTATAAATTCATAAATCCAAAATCACAGCATCACTCATAAGGTGAAGTTCCATTTAGGTGATATTGTGCAGGAGTGCTAATTTTACCAAATGTAACAATACTACTTTTTTTTGTGACATTGTGATTAGAACACCAGTTATTAGTGTGATCAAGGCCTTGTTGGAGTATTACTGAATCTGAGGTGGAATTAGGAAGATTCATATAGTGCACAGTGATCATCAAATTTAGCAAGTCAAAGGCTAGAAGCATTTCTCTGTACGCCTGAGAACCCAACCTATAAACTAATTCCAAGGTCTACAAACCTCATATGAAATGAAAGTTACAAATCCTCAGTAAGTTGGCCATTCAGTCATTCAGTCTTGGCCAAGTCAGTTTTTGCTGATTTGTCTTTAATAGACTGTATGGATACACACTGAACACTGCTATAACCACCTGGTGCCCATGCATAAGGCATTGCTCTGTTTCCTGTCACATAGCTCCTGCTCATTACTTGCTATCAGTCAAAAGATCCTGGGATATAGACCTGCAGTACTGCGGCACACTCTACTCAGTCAATAACCTGTGCTCCAGTCCTGCGTCTAGTACTGCTTGCACACCTCTCAAACATCACCCTGCAGCAGCACAATATGTGGTGACATATTTACATCACACTGTTGTTCTCTTCCTATATTTATTTCTGCAACATAAGAAACTTCTCACTCAGCTTATTCAGCAGTGCTGTAGTACTTAATATATTATAGCTGCATTTGTTAAACAAACCACTTCCACTGTGTATCAATTGCTCAGGAAATATAGATCATATCTACAAGTACACATCTTTACATGGAAATTTGCATGTGCTTTTCATGATGTTTTGCAGTGTTGAGGTCTATGTAAATGTGATGTCCTGTAATGTAGTTAACTGAGTTGTGTAAACTTTAATGATGTTTTTTGTGGCTGTGTGCATTTGGTTTAAAAAGTAATATCGGCAATGAGATTTAGACTCATTCTGAACAAATAATTGACCTCTAGGTTTAACATGAAGCCCCCAAGCCTTTCTGTGTTGGAGGGAAGCCTTCTAGCTTATCTGTGGGAGTGGTAAGCACTAGGTAGCCTATCTACCACAAGAGGAGTGGCTCCTGGCCCAGAAATTGTAGCTATTGACTGTTTGGGCAGTTTTTTTCCATCTCTTTCAACTTTCTGGTTTAAAAGCCACACTTGTGCTTATTTCTCACCTTTCCTGTAACTAGCCTAGTCCAGATACAGAGTTGCTGTATCCAGGACTGTTGGTAAGCTTCTGAGCCTCAAAAGCCTTTCTGTGTTGGAGGAAAGCCTTCTAGCATATCAGTGGGAGTGGTAAGCACTAGGTAGCCTGTCTTCCACAAGAAGAGTGGTACTTGGCCCAGGAATTGTAGTTTATTGACCATTTGGGCAGTTTGTCCATCTCTTTCAACTTTCTGGTTTAAAAGACCACATCTGCACTTGTTTCCTATCTTTCCTGTAACTAACCTATTGGGCAGCACTAGAAAGCCTTAAACTAATACAAGCCTTCTAGCTTAGAAAGAGACTTTGGAGTGATTAAGTATCAGTTTTCTGTATTTTCTTGCTGTACTTAACTGTTTTCCGCCTAAACACAGATTTTCCAGCGTTTATTGTGATTTAAAAGCTTTTTTTTTCACATATTGTACTTATTTGACTGCCTGCACTTTTTAAAAAGTCGTTTTTTGTTTAAATAATTTGCTTAACTGTTGTAGGCTACACACTAAAGTGCGATAGCCTTTTCTGATCGTTTGTAGTCATTTAAAGCTGTTTTACTTGCATTTTTCACTGTTTTTGCCTTATCTTTTCAAAAAAAATTCCTTGTTTCCCACCTTTCTAAGCTAGTATAGTCCAGTTTTCAGGCTAGTGTTGAATTCAGGGCTGTGTTACAAGTTTCTGAGTTTCCCATACTTTACTTGGATAGAAGGAAGTTTCTCTGTTCACCTGTGAGAGAGGGGAGCTTTGAGCAGCCTATCTGTCCCTGGAGGAGTGTTTCCAGCCCAGAGGTTAGTAGTTTATTGGCCATTCTGGGCTAATTTCTATCTCATTCATTTCCCTGCTATAAAAACTGCATTTGCGCTGTTTTGCGCACCAGGCAGCTCCGCTTAGCTAGGGTTAAATTATTCCATGCTCCACTAAGTCTCTTCTTCAGTTTTTCCCTTGAAACTAGTCTAACTGCATCCTACAGTCCAGCACTTGCTCAGACCTAATAGCAAGCACTAATATACCCCAACACTTGATTGCCCAGCAGGGCAAGGCTCTTTATTCACCCCTCACCAACCAAGCGACTAAGCAGCTCACCCTACTATTCAGGCATGGCCAAAGGGCAATTTCAGGTGTAGTCTCCAGTCCAGCTGGTGAATCTAGGTATCCTGAGGCAATGTTACAACTGCCTCATGTACACAGACAACCCTCTCCTGCTACCACAAAACACTAACATATGCGAGAGATGCAGTTATACAGCCAAACTGGAGGCTAAGCTCTCTCCACCCAAGACTGGAACAGACAGTCAAGAGGAGAAGGTTAACACTTGCACCACACCTCCAGACACACATAGACCTATTAAACCAGCACTGGCAAAAAATACACATAAATACATAAAATCATACTCAGAGGCTCTAAATAAAAACCTGCAAAAGCATCAGAGACCTCCAAAGCAATCACCCAAACAACCTGCACCTCCCGTCACAAACCAGACAACACATAAAACACAAAATCAGTGTGTCCCACAATCACAGCCCTTAAGGCGAAATAACATACCTAACACACTAGTAATAGGTGACTCTATAGTCAGGCACACTGACGTCCCATTCACTAGGCTGGACAAGGAGAAGGCTACTGTTAGCTGCCTGTCAGGAGCCAGAATCCGCCACATAACACAAGCACTCAGGTCACTCCAGAACACGTACAAATATGACTCTGTCATTGTTCATGTTGGTGTGAATGATCTGAGACATACCTCCCTGGACTACATGAAAAGAGACATGGAAGAGCTCTCTGATCATGTAGCCCAGGCGGGTATGACCCTGACCCTGAGTAGCATCCTGTCCTCACCAAGAATGATACCTCAGTATAAAGAAAAAATTATCAATTTCAACAATTGGCTAAGCTTCTGGTGTCATTCAAAGGGGATCCAGTGTTTGTCAGCCTGGGACGACATGCTCGACAAGCTGCATTGCTTTGCAAGAGACAGCTTGCACCTGTCACCCCTAGGCTTATGAATACTGGCCAAGGCTCTTGTTGTCTCCATAGTGCCTTTTTAGGCAAGGCTTAAAAGTAAAACCCACCTCCGTAAACAGCATAATTAACAAAAAACTGAGGGTTATGCTACTCAATGCCAGAAGTTTAAATCTCAAAATGCATGCACTTGAAGTACTCCTCAGTATGGAGAACGTCGACATCTGTGCAGTAAGTGAAACTTGGTTCAAGGCTCCAGAGAGCACCCCAGTACTATTGGGCTATAACTCATACCACACCTTTCGGCCAAAGAAAACAGATGGAAACACAAAAGGAGGGTGTGTATCCGTATTCATCAAGGATACCTATACCTCCAGGTTAGTGGCGCAGCATGATACCTCTGAGATCATCCATGTGCAACTAACATCGGGCAAATCTGCAATGCAAATTGTGGCCTGCTACAGATCACCCTCCATGACCCAGGACCACCACTCCACCTTACTGGAGACACTGGAAAACATGAAGGTCCTACCGAACACCCTGATATTGGGCAATTTCAATTACCCTACCATTAACTGGGAAAACTACTCGAGTACAAACTCCCATGCTCAACGCTTCCTGGAATTCATCAACTCAAATGCCCTGGATCAGCTGGTAAACTCCCCTACCAGAGGTGAAAACATATTGGACCTGGTCATCACCAACATGGGCGACAGGTGTTCCACACTGGAGGTCAACCCGTCACTGCTTAGATCAGACCATAAACGAATCACTCTGGATGTCCACACCCCACCACCACCCCCAACTAAGGAAACCACAGTAAAAAAACTTTTCAAAAGCAAACTTCACCTTACTTAAGACAGAGGCGGTAAGTTTCACAGCCCCCACGCTAAAGGATAATGCTGCCCAAGATGCAGAAACATTTACAAATGCACTCTATGAGCACCTACAAGGATGCATGGATTGTGGCATCCCTAGCAAAAGCAAGACTCACTCCTCTAAGAGAAGGAAACCAGTCTGGTGGACCCCTGCCATAAACAGGCTATACAATAGAAGGAGGAAACTAATTCAGAAAAAAGCAAATCCCAAGAAGGAAAGACATCTGTGATCAGTATCAGTAAGAAACTAAGGTCCCTCATAAAATCATCCAAGGCTAACTTCAAAAGAAAAATAGCCAAGGATTCAAAGGATAATCACAAAGCCTTCTTTAGCTATGTTAAGAATCTAAGTGGCAACTCACAGATATGCACTGAGCTAGTGCAAAATAGCACAAAATATACTGAACTTACTGATATTGCCAACATCCTGGCAGATAGATTCAGTGCAAACTTCACCCCCCTCTTACCCCCAAAAGGGCCCACAACAATACCGGAAAAATGTAGTGCCCAGAAATCACAGATGCACAGGTGAAAACAGCCCTTTCAAAAGCCAATAACACAGCATCAAAGGGGCCAAATGGTGTCCCAGGCTGCATCTTGCACGAACTACAGAACAAACTAACCCCCCATCTAAACATGCTGTTCAACCTCAGCCTCTCCACAGGCTACGTGCCCATAGAATGGTGCACAGCAATGGTTATTCTGCTCCACAAAGGAGGGGCCACAACTGACCCTGGTAACTATCGCCCCATAAGCCTGACTAGCCTGGCCTGCAAGGCTATGGAGCGCATTATCGTGGAACTCATCAAAGACATTGCGAACCTCCAAACACTTGACCTGACCCAGTTTGGCTTTGTTAAGGGCAGATCATGCCTACTAAACCTGGTTGACTTCTTTGAGACAGTCACCAAGGTCATAGATGAGGGAAAGGTGGTTCACACGGCCTACCTTGACCTCACCAAGGCTTTCAACACCATTCCCCACTCGGGTATTACAGAAACACTCACCAGCCGGAACATAAACCCCTACGTCATGAGATGGGTTGCCAACTGGCTTACAGACAGAACTCACGCAGTAAGAATAGCAGGCTCCAGGTCCGACTCTAATCCAGTCACAAGTGGTGTCCCACAAGGCTCGGTCCTGGGACCCCTACTGTTCAGCATATACTTCTCAGAAGTACAGGCAAACACAGGAGGACTATGGATAACCAAGTTCGACGATGACTGCAAACTGGAAGCCATAATAGACTCTCTGGCTGACACGGATATCCTCCAAAAGAGCCTTACTGAGACGGACACCTGGCGTCAAGGTCATGGCCTCAAGTTAAATGCCAAAAAATGCATAGTCATCCCATTTGGGAAAAACAAAACAACCACAAATTACCACATAGGTGGCAGCCCCCTTAATACAGAAGAGGTAATAAGAGATCTGTGGACCCAGGTAGATAGTAATCCCTCCTTTGACAATCATATTGCCAAAGTAGTTAGGAAATCCTTCTATGTGACCCATCTAATTACTAAAGGGTTTGCATCTAGAAATAAAGAGGTTATAGTGCCCCCCTACTCATCACTCATCAGACCCATCATAGAGTACAATGTCCCATTTGGAATGTACCTCACAAGAAACTTCCAACAGCTGGAAAGACCACAAAAGTACCTCACCAAGAGGATTACTGTCCTCAAACATATGTCCTATGCAGCCCGACTGAAAAAACTCTGGCTGTACTTAGTGGCATATCACTTACTCAGGGGGGATCTCTGCCTGACTTACAAAGCCATGTCCAACTCAGAATTGATGGACATGCTCCACCTAAAGAAATCCAAGTCACTGCGAGCCACACGCTCTAGTGAGCTAAACCTCACCACAACAGTAAATAGAACATGCTGGAGGGATATATTCCTGTCACAGAGACTCCCCATGCTTTAGAACAAAATTCCTAACTACATTAGGCAGAGCCCCTCACTAACACTCTTCAAGAGAAACCTTGGCGAGTGGATGGTTAACAGAAAATACACCCCTGGGATCACTTCATTGGCTCTGCTTGGCAGAGGCTCAGTTAATTAATCAATGGGGCAGTGAAAGCCGACACATTCTGGCTAGGCTTATAAATGCCCTCGGGCAGATAGCCTAGTGCCTACCTATGAACCTATGAATCTAGGCTTGTTTAGATGAATAATGAGGTTATAAATTGGATATATCCCCACAAACTGTTTCAGGGCAAAGCCACCATTTTAGATCAACTTATTTTTCCCCTGATAGTTCTGTGGCATAAACATTATGGACCTCACTATGCTCCCAATGACTAGGCTTGTTTATTGACTAGGATGCAGGAGGAATCATCTGGGAAGTGATGGTAGCAAACAGCTAATATTGGCTCACTCATCTAGGTGGGAGGGTGTGAACAGATTCCTGGTGCAAGACCACCCCCTAGTGGAAGACCAAGTACTGCAGGTCCTAGAACTTGAGATTCAGGGAGAGCAAACATACTAAGGGATGCATATGTAATCTGGCTGTTAATGATAACATGCAGAAGCACACAGTCACACTGAATCCAGCAGGGTGGGCATTGTTTAATTCGCGGCTGGTTATGAGGAGCAGCCAGAAAATCTCCAGGTCCCTACAGCATAATGACCATGATCTCCAGCTCACAAGTCCCTGTCATTCATAGACTTCTGAAACACCAGGAGGTTAAAGAGATATGACTGGATCTATAATAGGAACATGAAGGTGACAAGATTGGGGAGATAGTTCCCAAAAAAACACAATTTCTAAAAGCTTATTTTCTGTCAGTTGTATTCAGTCAGAAGTCACTCAATATAAGGCCATCACCGATCAGATCCAGTTCTTTTTAATTTATGATTATAGTGCTAGAATACATTTGAACAACCTTAGGGTTACTGCATGGATGTGGATGTTTGTGTAGTGCAGCATTGTTATCCAGGTTGGTGCTGCACTTATTTCCATATCTGGAAATAGAGATGGCTACTCACATAGAAATGCAAGCATCCTACCTCATATGTCCATTGTTTCATACCAGTTGCAAAGCTGCACATGCTGAGCAAGACAACATTTATTCATGTTTTCCTGGTAGAGAAAAAGAAAGTTATTGTCAGCAGTTTCACTAGCTATGTTACATATTTTATACTGGTGTTACCCATAGTTTTGTTTTAATTGCTTTTAAGGTTTGAAGTACTTTGTATTTAGAAATGTGCAATAACAGTGCATTTGACTTTATTTGATAAAGAATTAAGGAAGGAGTTGTAGACATGGAAGTAACATTTACCAAAGCCACACTATTATATTTTTATCCATAATAAAGTACCATTAATCAGTGGCTTGACAGGAAAATAAAATCTACATTACAAACATGATTCATTTTGCTTTCTTTTGTTTCTCTTACAGTATGGTCTGTTGGTGAGGGGTCTACCGATGAGATCGATAAACATGATGAATCACAGCGATCTACATTATTTATTGAAAAGCCACAATCCACCGTGATTAATGTTGGTGAGTGCTAAATCCTTCCCTTTGTAGAACGTCATCACTGTAGCATGTACAAAAGCTGTAATTCACTACAATAAAACTGTAGAGACTCAGACTGGCTACCACTTTTAATTAGAACAACTGTTATGAATGGCTTATTGCTAACATATGTTGCCCAGTGTGGTAATACTCAAGAGACTGCATTATCTGCAAAAAAAAAAAAAAGTGCAAAACATTCAGTAAGATTGCCACATTCCTGCATCTATGGGCAAAATGCAGTACTGCAATATTTGCACACAGTGTGCACACCAGTGTACATACCTCCCACACACAGAGACACACACACATGTATATGTAAAATAAGCAGGGACCTGGTGTATAATAAAATACATACCTAGAGAAGAAATTCTGGAATGTCTGGTAAGACCTCTAGTCTTAAAATAAGTTCTCTAATCCAATGGTACTGTTTATTTTATGTGTTACACAAACTAGACCCCCCCCCCCACACACTCACACACATATGAACACACATATCTGTTTTTTCCTGTTTTTATGACTCGTATTACAGCTTACCATTAATTTCCATACACTGAGATAATAGCATAAGATGTCTATGGACTAGGACTTTAAGTAGTTCCTAAGATGAATTGGATGTAAGGTTTTCACTTATGAAAGGCTGTCTAGTGATTCTTCTAAAATCGCTACAGGATTATTGACTTACAGCTGGGCAGATGGTACAGATGTATGCAAAGCACTGTCACATGAGATGTTAAAACAGTTCCATTTCTAAGCAAACTCACATATAAACAGTCCTTCAAATCTTTCCATCCTCATAGAGTGAGCACTTTATGTAGATGAATGTTTTCTTGCATTTTCTGTATGCATGAGCAGCATTATTATTACTGTGCATTGCAACTCATGAAAATTTAAACTATTTAATTAAATACTAAATCAAGAACTAAAACTAATACTTTTATTTTTATTCATCCTCAACAGGTGGAGATGTTATATTTACAGCCAAGGTAGAAGCCAAAGATCTTCTTCGGAAGCCAACAGTTAAATGGTTCAAGGGTAAATGGATGGATCTGGCAAGCAAAGCTGGGAAACACTTGCAATTAAAAGAACTATATGATCGTAATGCAAAGGTAAAATCATTCTTCAAGGAAATGTCACTGGAATGTAAATGTTTGTTTCTGTGCTGTCTGCATTGTTTTTTAAATATATCCATCTTGATCAGTACAAAAGACTCGACCCACTTACAAGTAAAAATGCGCATCTGAGTAAATAGGCTTAAAATGGGTAAAGAGTTTCTTTTCAAACATTCACAAATGTTTGTAAGATTTCTCTTACAATAATTTTGTCCTAAATGAACACATCCTCAATATTTGTTTTTCTGCTGTAGATCTTTACATTTGAGATGCATATCATCAAAGCCAAAGAGAACTATGGAGGAAATTACCGTTGTGAAGTAACATACAAAGATAAATTTGACAGTTGCACTTTTGATCTGGAGGTTCTTGGTAAGTTTCTCCCTAATTTTCCATAGCTATATTATACTGACTGATAAAGTCAGTCATTAAAAGGAATACAATTTAATAACATTTAAGGAACACTTAGAATGTATTGTTTTCCAATTTTCTAAAGCATTTCAGCTGTTAGTTATCTGCTTGAACTGGTATACATTAAAGGCAAACAAATAAAGATTCTACATATAATACACTAAATCAAACATTCCTATACGAAGCCTATACAGGCACCCTGGGTGCATTTTTGCAGTAAAAAATCTAGTCAGAGGTGTCATGTGACATGAGTCAGGTGATTTACAACCAGTGAAGTTTGAAAATGTCAGGCAAGACTACTGGCATATGTTTGTGTAGTGACGGAGGTAAAAAAAGACTGCATGGATTGGTCAAATTCTTACATGATGGTAAAACCCCCACATGCTCATGCAAATGGTGCACCCTTTGTACACCTAACTAATATAACTAATTCTGCAGTCATTAGATCTTGGGTAAGTTGTAATTAATTTAATGGAAGGTCACTTCATTCTATTAGTCGAGTAAACTGACTTCAGTAAACTATCAAGAAAGTATGTGTATTCCAAATAATATGGAAGTGTATGCATTACAGCACATAATCACATAAAGTTACAGGTAGGGAGTCACATATTCTAAATATTGTGTTGTCTAGATGTGAAACAGCACATGTATACATATTTTGCTTTATTGCCTTTTTCTATTTTGTATACTGTGATTTGTTTTCTTTACACTGTGTTTTACTTATATTCTGCTTTTAACTACACACTAAAACTTGAAAAGACACCACAGCTCTGTCTCTTATGAGTCCGACAGAAATTAGAACAGGTGAATTAAGGAGTTACACATAAGTTAGAAGAGGTCAGTTAAGGCTAATCATCTATGAACTGAGGGGATGGAGCTAGGAACTAAACATTTTATTTAAGGGGTAAAATAAAACATTTCAGAGCTTTACTGGAGAGGCTCACCCAGACTCTGCTGCAGTTTGCTGTGAGGAAAAGGTCGGTTTGCTTTTTATTTGTTGTATTCTGTATTGCTTTATTGTCTTTTTCTATTTTGTATACTGTGATTTGTTTTCTTTACACTGTGTTTTACTTGTATCCTGCTTTTAACTGCATATTAAAACTTGAATAGACACCACAGCTCTGTCTCTTGTGAGTCAGACAGAAAATGTTCCCACCTTCCCACACCCACAGCTCTTAAACTCCACTGTCTTTCTAGTAGCATGCCCCTTGTGTTAATTTGACCATATATCTCATTTCCTCTCTGCTTTTACTGGTTGGTGTCAGCATAAAATTATCATTTTGTGAAATCACTCCCCTTCAACTATTTAAATTTATTGGCCATCCTACTGTATTCCATAGTACCAGAATAAAAAAGTGACCACCCCCTTTCAGTCTATCTTGCTGTTTTAAAAATAGTCACTCTCCACTAAAACGTAACTTTTTAGACAGGTAAAAATTAAGTTACCTACTTTCTCATCTAACTCCTCTAGTCCACACTGCAGTGTTTAAGATAAACCATTTTTCATCTTACCTTTAAACATCTATTGCAAGGCCACCAGTTATTGGAGAGCCCACATTCTGCCTCTCAGTAGTCATCTTGGGATTAGTGCTTTTGTTTTCTCCTGGAGAGAGAAGGAGTGCAGTGACATTATTTCCTGGAGACTGCTGATCACCAGAAAGCTTAATAACTGCTTTATAGGTGACAGCTTGGAATATGTGCTTATATTCTGAAAGTGGTGAGAGTAGGAGCAGAGTGCATTGATTCCTGACTCTTTCTGGTTGGAGAGTGAGTGTCTGTGCTTAACATACCTGATTGGTCTGGTTGCTATTTGAGGCATCCACCAGAAGAAGGTTACAAACATGCAGACCCTTGCATCATCTGGGACAAGACTGTGGATCACCAAACAGGCTGTGGCCTGCTTCTCTTCTTGGGATTGGTGCTAACATTTTGTTTCTGGTGAGAGAAGAAGCAAAGAAGTATTGTATCCCAAAAGAGTGAAGCTGTGCTGAGACCAGCATTAGTAGTAGCCAGGTAGTAGCCATTCATGTGACTCCCCTCTTTTCATCATTCTTGGCAAGCTAATTCTTTATTTTCAGTAAGTACTGCTTGATTTCTTCCTAACTTCAGATTATCTGCCTAAATACTTCATCTTTAAATTTTCAGGGTCTACGTGTTGGTTTCACCTTGAGTGTTTGGCAGTGCTCTGTACAGACTCAGACACTTTGAGTGACATTTTTTTCTGCAAAAGGCTTCAGTACTTAATATATTGAGCTCATATCCAGGCATGTCTAAAGGTCAGTTCTCTGTGCTTTCTCCTGCCAACCTGGTGAACTTGGGCATCCTGAGGCAATGTAGCAACTGCCTCATGTACATAGACAACCCTCTCCTATTACCTCTCAACACTATGAATTGTGAGAGATGCACATATATAGCCAAACTGGAAGCCAGGCACTCTCCAGCCAAGACTGGATTAGCCAGTCAAAAGGAGAAGGTTAATACCTGTACCACACCACATTCAACCCATAGCCCTCCAGAACATACACCACCACAACCCCCACATAGTAACACAAAACACACACCTCCTTTCACGGAGGCTCTCAATAAAAATCTGCCCAAACAACAGAGACCTCCGAGGCAGAAACGCAAACAACCACCACATCCCAGCACAAACCATGAGACACATAGCTCACATAAACAGTGTGCCACTCAACCAAAGCCTATAAGGCAAAACAACTTACCCAATACGCTAGTCATAGGTGACTCAATAGTAAGGCACACTGATGTCCCACTCACTAGGCTGAATAAGGAGAAAGTTACAGTCAGCTGCCTGTAGGGTGCCAGGATCTGCCACATAACGCACACATTTAGGTCACTCCACAACAGGTACAAATATGACTCTGTCATTGTCCATGTTGATGTGAATGACCTGAGACATACCTTCCTAGACTACATGAAAAGAGACATAGAGGAAGTCTTGGATCTTGTAGCCCAGGCAGGTATGACCCTAGCTCTGAGTAGCATCCTACCATCACCCAGAATTATACCACAGTACAAGCAGAAAATGATTGACTTCAACAATTGGCTAAGTTTTTGGTGTCATTCTAAGGGGATCCAGTATCTGTCTGCCTGGGATGACATGATCGACAGACCTCAATGCTTCACCAGAGATGGCCTGCACCTGTCACTCCAGGGATTCTGGATACTGGCCAAGGCTCTTGTCACCCCTATAGTGTCTTTTTAGTTAATGTCCTGACATAATTATCACCATAACAGCTACAACCAAATGAAATCTGAGGGTTATGCTACTCAACACTAGAAGTCTAAATCTCAAAATGCACTCGCTCGAAACATTCCTTAAAATGGAAAACATCGACATCTGTGCAGTGACCGAGACCTGGTTCAAGTCTCCAGATAGCACCCCAGCACTACCAGGCTATAATTCATATCACACCTTTCTGCCCCTAAACCTGGACCAAAGCACTAAAGGCAGTGGTGTCTCCATATTCATAAAGGATATGCACACCTCCAGACTAGTAGCCCAACATAACGCATCAGAGATACTTCAGGTACAACTAATACTGGGTAAAACTGCAATCCAGGTTGTTACCTGCTATAGATCCCTCACCATGTCCCAAGACTCCCACTCCACATTCCTAAACACACTGGAAAATATTAGGGTACAACCCAATACCCTTATACTGGGACACTTTAACTACCCCTCCATTAACTGGGAAAATTACTCATGTACCAACACACTTGCTCAATGTTTTCTGGAATTCATTAATTCCAACGCCCTGGACCAGCTCATTCCTACTCCCAGCAGGGGTAGAAACATCCCTGACCTGGTCATTACTAACGTGGGCATCCGTTGCTCTACACCAGTAATAAACTCCTCCCTGGCCAGATCTGACCACAATCTAATCACCATGGATATCCACATCCTGCCCTAAACCCCCCTAAAAGAAACCACCATAAAAAACCTCTCCAAAGCCAATTTTAGGCTTCTAAAAACAGAGGTGGCTAACTTCACGATACCCATGCAAATGGAAAATAGGTGCATGACTGCTGAATCATACACCAATGCACTGTATGAGCACATACACAAGTGCATGGAACAGGCCATACGAAACAGAAACAAGATGGTCTCATCCAAGAAAAGGAAGCTAATCTGGTGGTCCCCCATCATAAACAAACTACAACAGGAGGAAAAAACTGTTGCAGAAAAGGGTGAATTCCCAAGACTGGAAAAACTCCCTTGTTAGCCTCAGCAAAAAACTGAGATCCCTCATCAAATCCATTAAAGCTAGCTATGAGAACAAAACTGCTGCATATTCTAAAGACAACCACAAGGCATTCTATAGTTATGTCAAGAATATACATGGCAATACTCAGATCTGCTCTGAGTTACAGCATAATGGCAATACATATACAGAACCTACTGATATTGCCAACATATTGGCCGACAGGTTCAGTGCGAACTTTACCCACCTTTCACCCCCTAAAGGGTCTATCACAATACCTAAGGAATGCCAAGTCCCTATTATCACAGCTACACAGGTAAAAAATGCACTGTCCAAAACCAAGAATACAGCTTCCATAGGACCTAATAATATCCCTGGCTGTGTTCTACATGAATTACAAAGTGAACTGGCACCACACCTGAGTACCCTGATCAATCATAGCATCATTTTAGGCTTTTTTCCTACCAAATGGTGCACTGCTACAGTCATCCCACTCCAGAAAGGGGGAGCGACTAGAGACCCTGGGAACAACTGCCCCATTAATCTGATGAGTCAGATATGTAAGGCTATGGAGCGCATAATCATGGACCTTATAAATAAGGACATAGGGAATCTCCAAACTCTGGACCCCATGCAGTTTGGGTTTGTGAAAGGTAGATCATGCCTGCTCACCCTGGTAGACTTCGAGTCTGTCACCAGAGTTGTGAATGAGGGAAGGTAGTTCACACAGCCTACCTAGATCTTGCCAAGGCCTTTGGCACCATCCCTCACTCAGTAATCATAGATAGACTCACTGAACTAGGAATAAAATCCTATATCATAAGATGGGTTGCCAAATGGCTCACTGATAGAGCCTACACTGTGAAAGTAGCGGACTCCAAATCTGACTACCGACTAGTTACAAGTGGTGTCCCACACCTAGGTCCTCCCCTGTTTGGCATCTACTTCTTTGAAATTCAAGCCAACAAAAAGGGACTCTGGCTGACCAAGTTTGCAGATGATTGCAAACTGGGAACCATTATTGATTCTCAAACTGATGTAGACATTCTTCAAAAATGGCCTCACTAACACCAATGACTGGTGCCAGAACCATGGCCTCAAGCTCAATGCCAAAAAATGCATTGTTGATCCTTTTGGGAAAAATTCAGTGCCCATGAACTACCACATAGGCGGCAGTCCACTAAACACCGAAAGTGTGATAAGAGACCTGGGGACACAGGTTGACAGCAACCTCTCCTTTCATAACCACATTGCCACTGTAGTCAGAAAGTCCTTCTATGTGGCACATCTTATTACAAAAGGTTTCTCATCCAGGAAGAAAGAGGTCATAATCCCTCTCTACTCATCCCTCATTAGACCTATTATAGAATACAATGCCCTATTTAGTATGTACCACACTACCTACAACAACTGGAAAGGCCACAAAAATACCTCACTAAGAGGATCTTAGGCCTTAGACACATGCCCTATATGGATAGGCTCAAAAAACTCCAGATATACTCTGTATCATATCACCTACTTAGAGGCAATCTCTGCTTGACATACAAAGCCACCCAGAGCTGCTAGATATGCTAAACCTAAAGAAATCCCAATCCCTCTGTGCCACACACTCCAGGGACCTAAACTTCATTACCACAATAAACAGAACATGCTAGAGGGACAAGTTCCTAACCCAGAGACTTCCCATACTCTGGAAAAAACTTCCCATTCACGTTAGGCAGAGCACTTCACTGCCCCTCTTTAAGATAAATCTTGACGAGTGGATTGGCAATAGGAAGTTCACCCCAGGGATCACTTCAGTGGCCTTGCTTGACAGGGGCACTGGGAACTAACTTTGGGCAGCATGATGCCAGGGAATCTTCTTGGGCTAGGCCTATATAAAGATGAGTTTGAAGTTAGACAGAAAGGGCAGGGGATACGTGGATGTTATATAGGTGAGACAAAATAAATGCATAGGTACAATGTAACCAGAAATTGCTTAATCCAGTGGTGCAGGCACAAATAAATTTCAGGCAGGGTAGCAGATGCATTTGGCCAGAGTCATGCAGCAGTCACATAACTGGGTTTTGAAGGACAAATGACTCTTATTTTCCTGAGGTCACTGGGTAGGAGGACCCAGTGTGTCAGTCATAGTCAGTTAATTGCATATTTTTCCAAGAATCTGATAATATGGTGGTCTTTGTAGTAGACATTTCAAGCTGCCTAAATTTCTGTTTCACCAATTTTTCACTGGAAGTGGCTTATGTCTCTTCGACAATTTTTGAATTCTCTACTGATTTTTGCCTGCACTGCTAACTTGATGAAAGATGTTTCATAATCTCCTTTTTTACAGAAAGGAGATTATGAAAGATGTTTCATAATCTCCTTTCTGTAAGAAAAAGAAAACAGTGCTTTGCATTACCTCTTAGTCATCCTCCATGTGTTATCAAATTCTTCATGCTTGTTCTTGTACATTTTATACACAATGCTGGCCGGAGGTTGCTGGCTCACTTAATTTACCTAAATATTCTTATCAAAGTAGCTCCCTATTAAAATGTCAACAAAACACCAAAACACACACACACACACACACACACACACACACACACACACACACACACACACACACACACACTCAAAAAAAAAGAAAATACTGGAAAAGAGTGAATTTTGAAAATCTTTCTTCACATTTAAACTTCTTTTTTTACAGAGGGCAAGCCCCCTATACCCCCCAATTTAGGGGGCAAGCCCCCCCCAAAAAAAATTATATATACCAACTCTGAGATCACCATGCCTTGGAGAAAAGTGAGCATTCCAAGAAATGGCATCTCAGACTTGGTATATGTAAATCCAGTCTTTTGGCCATTTCGGGACTAATTCTAGCAGATCCCAGCATTTCAAATGGCTACAGATCAGGGTATCTCTTCCACCTTTAATCTGCTTAAAGTGTACAGATTAAGTCTCTTGAGTCTTTTGTGACATGGCATAATCTGATTTCTCTTCTTCTGGAGTGGACTACCTCTGCCAACTCTATGTCTTTAGAGATGGCATTTCTTGAACCACACAGAGTTCTCTAAATCATTCTTCCTATGTGCTTATTATGGGGAATAATAGCCTCTCAGTTTCTAGAGGTAATGCCTGTATATTCCAGAACATTTCCTCTCTGTTTTTTAGTGCAATCTAGAACCCCTGCTACTGTATCCTACTGCAATCCAGAACCACTCCCAGCTGTCTCCTAGTACATTCCAGAAGTCCTCACAGCTATAGTCTTGCATTCCAAAACCTCTCCAGTTTCTACATATTATCTGTTGTTCTTATTGACTGTCTTTTTACATTCATTTCCCATATTTGTATCATCAGATTTAATTGGCACAAAGGTCTTTTTCCATGTTTGCTTTGTGAGGCTTTTATCGCAAATTGTAGTATACTCTTCAGCTGGAATTCTCCACAATACCATTGTTGTGCTCTTCTTTACACTGACACAATGTTACCATTTATTTCACCATTCTTCCAGCCTTCATAGGTTCATAGGTAGGTACTAGGCTATTTGCCTGAAGGCATTTCTAAGCCTAGCCAGAATTGTGTTGGCTTTCGCCATCCCCTTAGTTTAGTTCCCTGTGCCTCTGTCCAGCAGAGCCATTGAAGTGATCCCCAGGGTAAACTTTCTATTTCCCAGCCACTCGTCAATGTTTCTCCTGAAGAGTGTTAGTGAGGAACTCTGCCTAATGTAGATTGGAATCTTGTTCCAGAGCATGGGAAGTCTCAGGGACAGGAATCTATCCCTCCAGCATGTTCTATTTATTGTTGTGGTGAGGTTTAGATCCCTAGAGCATGTGGCTCGAGGGGATATGGTTTTCTTTAGATGGAGCATGTCCATCAATTCTGGGTTGGACATGGCCTTGTATGTCAGGCATAGATCACCTCTGAGTAGGCGGTATGCAACCGAGTACAGTTGGAGTTTCTTCAGTTGAGCTGCATAGGGCATCTGTTTGAGGCCAGTGATCCTCTTGTTGAGGTACTTCTGTGGTCTTTCCAGCTGTTGCAGGTGACTTGTAAGGTACATCCCAAATGGGGCGTTGTACTCTATGATGGGTCTGATGAGTGATGTGTAGAGGGGCACAATGACCTCTTTTGATCTAGATGCAAACCGTTTTGTGATTAGATGGGCCACATAGAAGAATTTTCTAACCACTTTAGCAATGTGATTATCAAAGGAGAGATTACTATCTACTTGGGTCCCCAGATCCCTTATTACAGCTTCTGTATTTTGGGGGCTACCACCTATGTGGTAGCTTGTGGGTACTTTGTTTTTTCCAAAGGGGATGACTATGCACTTTTTGGCATTTGGCTTGAGGCCATAGTTCTAACACCAGGTATCTGGATGTCTGTGTCATCCAGAGAGTCAATTATAGCCCCTAGTTTGCAGCCGTCTGTGAACTTGGTCAGCCATAGATGTCCTGTGCTTGCCCGTACCTCTAAGAAGTATATGCCAAACAGGAGGGATCCTAGGACTGAGCCCTGGGGAACACCACTTGTAACCAGTTTAGAGTCAGACCTAGCTCCCGCAACTCTTACCATGTGGGTTCTGTCCATGGGCCAGTTGGCAACCCATCTCGTGACATAGGGGTCTATGTTCAGGCTGGTGAGATTGTCTATAATACCAGAATGGGGAATGGTATTGAAGGCCTTTGCGAGGTCTAGGTAGGCTGTGTGGACCACCTTTCCCTCATCTATAGCCTTGGTAAATGTTTCAAAGAAGTCCACAAGGTTTAGGAGGCATGATCTGCCCTTAACAAAGCCGAACTGGGTAGGGTCCAGTGTTTGGAGGTTCCCAATGTCTCTGTTAATGAGATCCATGATGATGCACTCCATAGCCTTGCAGACCAAGCTAGTCAGGCTTATAGGGCGATAGTTCCTGGGGTCTGTTGTGGTTCCAGCTTTGTGGAGCAGAATAACTGTTGCTGTGTGCCACTCTATGGGCATGTAGCCTGTGGAGAGGCTGAGTTTGAATAGTGTATTTAGGTGAGGGGTTAATTCATCTTTGAGCTCATGTAGGATGCAGCCTGTGACATGATCCAGTTCCATTGATGCTGTGTTTTTGGCTTTGGAGAGGGCTGTTTTAACTTGAGTGTCTGTGATTTCAGGGACACTACATTATTCTGGTGTGGTTATGGGCCCTTTTGGGGTGGGGGGGTGAAGTTTGCACTGAACAGTCTGCCAGGATGTTGGCGATATCGGTTGGTTCAGTGTATTTTGCGCCATTCTGCACTAACTCCGAGCAGATCTGAGAATTGCCACTTAGAGTCTTGACATAGCTAAAGAATGCCTTATGGTTATCTTTGGAGTCCTTGGCAATTTTTCTTTCGAAGCTAGCCTTGGATGATTTTTATGAGGGAACATAGTTACTTGTTGATACTGATCTGAGATGTCTTACCTTCTTGGGGTTTTACTCTTTTCTGTTGTATAGCTTGTTTATGGCAGGGGTCCACCAGACTGGTTTCCTTTTCTTGGAGGAGTTAGTTTTGGTTTTGCTTGGGATAGCACGATCCATGTATTACTGTAGGTGCCCGAAGAGTGCATTAGTAAAGAATTTTGCAGCTTGGGCAGTGTTATCCTTTAGCATGGGGACTTTGAAACTTTCCACCTCGGTCTTACATAAAGTGAAGTTTGCTTTTGAAAAGTTTTTCACGATGGTTTCTTTGACAGGGAGTGGGGGCAGAATGTGGGTATCCAGAGTGATTAGTTTATGGTCAGATCTAACCAGCGACCAGGAGTTGACTTCCGGTGTGGAACACAGGTCGCCCATGTTAGTGATGACCAGGTCCAATATGTTGTCACCTCTGGTGGGGGTGTTGACTAGTTGATCCAGGGTGTTTGAGTTTATAAATTCTAGGAAATGTTGGGCAAGGGAGTTAGTACTTGAGTAGTTCTCCCAGTTAATGTTTGGGTAATTGAAATCACCCTGTATTAGGGTGTTTGGTAGGACCTTGATGAGTAGTATTACCCTTTCCACGTCACCATGTGTATCACTTCAGTTCCTTATGCTAGCAACACCTGGAAAATATCACTGTCTTCAAAAACATGGTTTCTGTCTTACACACAAAGACATAAACTTGCAAATGCTTGTACAGTCACACTTGTGACCTGTTTAGAAACCCACACTCAGTCAGTTCTACTTCTGGGGACACTCTTTCATGCCAAAGAACTAGAACTAATGTTGGTGATTTTTTTTGTCATCACCAGTCTATTTAAGTAAAATAGATTACTTTCTGTCCAATGAAATTGAATTGCAAATATTAAAAAAATAGTAACCACTGGAAATTCTTAAGTTTACATTCTGCAGATGATATGAATCACCATAATCTTAAATTAATACTGACCCCAAGTACTTCAGACTTGGAGGGAGGCCCAATTAAGACTTTCATTTGAATCAACCCCTCATGGGAACTCTAAATCCATATGTTTTCCCAATAATAATGTATGATATTTATCTAAACTAGTCCTTCATTAGGGACTAAGCCCTGTCTCTAAGCTCATACTTTTACTCCACCCATAGCCACACAGTGTATGTGTGTGTGTGTGTGTGTGTGTGTGTGTGTGTGTGTGTGTGTGTGTGTGTGTGTGTGTGTGTGTGTGTGTGTGTGTGTGTGTGTGTACCCCTTATACTTTGATATACATAGTTTAAGTGACACATTTTCAATGTAAGCCTGTTGGTGAAGTGCCAACTTCTTTTAGGTGTATGATGTAAAAACACAAAAAATATATCTACAGTTATAACTTAAGTTAGAATGCATTATGTATTCTTCTATTACAGGTTGTTGCCATTCATTCTAGGGCTTAGGCCTGATGTAGTATGATATTTAGACATAAAACTGTATTATTCAAAATCTATTTTGATTGTATAATATATTTTACTTGTGATTTACTTATCTAAATGTATCTATACTTCTTTCTTGGAGTGCAAAATTGTCTTTAATGAAAAAGCTTATCTGCCTATAAATCTCTTCCTAAGCAAATTCAGTTATAGTATAACTTAATGTAAATTTCTCTCAAGTTTTGCACTTGTTGTTGTTGTGTCTTTCGGCTTATCCCAGTTAGGGGTCGCCACAGCAGAACTCCGGTCCGCTAATGTTTGGTAGTGGATTTTTACATGCTGAGTTACCAGCCCTGATGCACAACCTTCAGCGAAGGCACGCCCATTCACGTATGTCTCCACACAGAAGACGCTCTAGCTGGGAATCGAACGTGACAACGTCTTGCTGTGAGGCGACACCACTACTGCAGCACCACTACCGCGGGTCAAATTTTGCACTTGTATGCATCAAATTACCAACTTCTCTTCATATTTTTCTGTCCTTTTTAAACTTTGACACCGCTAACGCAGCACCACTACCGCAGGTCAAATTTTGCACTTGTATTCATCAAATTACCAACTTCTCTTCATATTTTCTGTCCTTTTTAAACTTTGTCTTCTATATTTTGCAAAATTATTCAATTTCCTTTGTCCAATCTTTTAAAAAAAATAAGCAGGAAATAAATTAAATTGTAGACTTTGTCAGCTGCTTGGTAATATCATGTTTTCTCATTGTTTTCTCATTGTGAGTGCATGGTATCCTATTAACATGTCAGAATTAGACTTAATTAAACAAACCCTGATGCTGTACTCAGAAAAGTTTGTACCTACTAGTGCTGTATCCTAAGCATTTCAAGTGATGAACTTTAATGACATACTATTCATTTGATTTGTTTGAAAATGCATGCTCTTTGAAATGATACACTTTTAGATGTTTGTACCTGACTGACAGTGTGCTATAGATAATTGAAACAATCACATGTAAACCTGCTAAATCCTGTAGATGCAACAATACCAAAGGATGTTACATTGTACTACTGAATCAGGAGAATTCTTGGGTTATTATTCCTGTTTTGTTTTTCCTTAAGGGCTTTGACCCCTTCTACCACAAGTGTTTAATATGTACTTGGCTATGTTCATCTGCCTCAGAATTCACTCCACCTTGGAGGTAAAGAGTTATTTCTGAAATGGTGACACCAAGAAAGCCGTGTTTCCAGAACACAATATTTGTGTGACATAAGAGTCAGCAGCTCCTGATGTTGACCTTCTTTTGATGGTTCCCTGAATTTTCATTTGCATGAGATGTGACTTAAACAGTGTCTTAGCTGACTAAAGCCCTCAGCAGTTAGGTCTGTTAGATGTCTCCCATTTGATACAGTTTATAAGATAAGTAAAATACATTAATTTTAACTGTGAGTCGTTTGATTCAGACGAGGAAAAAAGTATTTAAAATCATTCATTTTATAAAATCCAATGACCTGCTATTCTACATTGAAAAGTAATACATTAAAAATTGAATAAATTTAATTTATATAATTTTCCAGAATCTCCTGCAACTCCTCAGCCAATAGACATTCGATCAGCTTTCAAAAGAAGGTAATTTTTAACATTATTGATTGCTGTGTCAATCTGCTTATTTCTTTGTTTATTTTATTTGTTAATGAAGTAAGTCAGGCTATCTGAATTTCCATTTCAGCTACAACATAGAAAATACCTCACAGATGAAGCAAAACACTGCATGGAGATAGTAGTTACTTTAGGAATGTATATAAAGATTTGACAAACAGTGAAGGAACTATAAAAAGAGATTGCAAAGTACAGTTCAGTCAGATTTAGTATACAAAATTAATGACAGCTGAGCACAAAACACTGTTACTTATTACTAATTCCACTTGTTCTTGTGTAATGTTTATTTTATAGTATGTTAAGATCTTTCTTCTCAGAATGCCTGCTTACTCTTTGCAATGTACACAATGTATTATGGATATTACAACTCTGCTATTAAAGTGGAACTGCAATGTACACATGTCTTCGTTAAACTATTGCTGTTATGGAGCCAGGATCTTGACAGAAAAAGGTCAACTGAGCAGCCCAGCCACCTAGATGTCAAATACAAATAAATAATATGAGAAAACATGATTATTTAGTAAGTTTAATGGTACTATATCATCATGGCTCCTAAAATGCACATCAGATTTGAATAGAACTGCATGCTATCTTTGCAGAAGTCATAATCAGTATTAAGTCTGTGAAGAAATTTAAGCACTCTTTACATTTCAAGATCTGATCGATTCCTATTTACCAGAAGTAGCACCAGCACATAACAATGGGCTTGCAATAAAAACACTCTGCAAAGACATGTAACAACCCTGTCAGTATCCTGACTCCTCAAAATACAGTCTCAAAATAAAATGACGTGTAGCTCATTTTGCATACATGTGACTTATACAGGTGGCACTTAGCCAGAAATAACTGTATCTAACTCAGGGCACAGTCAGAAATCACATCTACTCTTCAAGCATCTACTCATATGTATGTTTTTTCTCCTTTCCATCTGCAGCTGTCTCTTGCACAGATTTCCTAAGATAAATATCAGTCTGTAGTTCATCTCCTGAAATGTCAAGCACATGGAGCCTTCAACCCTGGCATTAGATAAAAAAGTATTATGACAGAGCCGCCTGCATTATGTAAGGTCAGAATGTGGTCACTCAGAAACTACTTCAGTGAATACAACTCATTGAAACACTTCAATGTCATGAAATCTAATGGCAGAGAGTGAAAACATTTCATTGCATCCCTCCATGCCCCCAAAATTATATATACCAATTTCACAGTCACACTACACTGAAGAAAGGAGAAACTCCCCAAAACAGTACATAGCAGTCTCAAGCAATCACTGTTGTTCCTCGTACATGCTTGAGCAGGTGATTTCTGAGGAATTGCTGTATGAAGAAACACAGGACAGCCAAAACAGCTACTTATTTCCCTATGTCTCACTCGTATCTGTCAATCTTTTTAGGGAAAAGGACCCTACTTTCAGATATTGTTTAAGATACTGGTAACATTAACTTTGAATTTCTCCAGAAATATCCAGTTTTAAAAGGTATTGAACAGTTGGTACAGGGGGTTAAGGCTGTGAGCTTTAGCTACTGTGGTACAAGATTTGATATCCTCAGCCCACCATTTCCTACTGTGTGACCTTGGACAAATTCACCTAACCAGCATAACTTCAGTTCAGAATAAGCAACATTCAAGTTTTATAAATTTGTAACTTTTTTTAACAAATTGAAATAAAACATAACCTGTGTAAAAGATAAACTCAAATTTAACTCAGACTTATTTTCATGCAGATATGCTTAAAGAGCTTGAACTATACCCAACACTAGATAAACTATATTTAATACAAATATATATTTTTCTGTTAAAACAGTGGTGAAGGACAAGATGATGCAGGAGAACTTGACTTCAGTGGTCTTCTTAAACACAGGTGGGAAATAAAAGACTGTGAATTATAGATTATATAGATTATTAGATAATTTACACATCAACTGCTACATTTTTTGTCGCATCTAGGCTATATAAGAGCACAGTGTTAATAATTATTTTAACTGAAATAAATGTAGTGTGCATAGTAGTTTAAATATAAACAAAATGTTGATTATTTCTGCTTCCTAAATAATAATCCTTCTGAATTTTCATCACAAGTTATGTGTTTTATGATTGTTTTGAATAGGTTAGCCCAACTAAGCCTATGACTTCCTTCAAGAGGAGTTCCAAGTTGATATCCATATGGACTATTTCATTTTTTTTTTATTTCTTTGTGATCATTTCAGGATTGTTCTAGGGCAATCTGAGTTATCACCCCCAAATTGGTCAGACTCTGCTTTTCATGTTTTATGATTTTAATAATCACATCTGTAATTATTATCTACTCAGTAAGGATATAGTAGCAATAAAAAGCACATTACTTTTACTTATTAAGCATATCATTACAATAGCGTGTTATCATGCCATTTTTTACAATATATATATATATATATATATATATATATATATATATATATATATATATATATATATACCTCAATGCCATAGAGCTCTTTTTCTGTGTTTAACAAGCTGCTCTGTGACCATTGTAATCTATATTCATATTTGCAAGCACATACAACTCTCAGAAGCTCTCTTATTAGTAGTGAGTTGTCTGCTCTTACTAAAGAGTATACATAAACTGCAAAAATAATGCTCACAGTATGTAGAAGTGTTTCTGCTAATGGTAACAAATAAGACTTGTTAACATTTTGTTAGACTAATAATATTTATCAAACTACGAGGGGATTACTGCATTTTCTAACACATTTTAAAAGTTTCTTTGCTCAAATACTGTGTAATATATTAGTTGCACATTTTATTTTCACAGAATTTTATGAACTCACAAAACAGCTCTTAGACCAAGCATAAACTTATCACTATTTAGTTATTTAGCGATCTGTATAGTCCATTCAGCTAAAGTGTCAGTGTATTCCCACAAATGTTATAACCTTTTTTTTCAATACTAGGGAGGTAAAACAAGAGGATACAGGCCCAGACATTGATGTGTGGGAACTGCTGAAGGCAGCACAGCCCAGTGAATATGAAAAGATTGCATTCCAGTACGGTATTACTGACTTGAGGGGTATGCTTAAACGACTAAAACGCATAAAGAGAGAAGAAAAGAAGAGTGCAGGTACACAGTAAATGGTGAATTAGTAACAATGTATAAGATGACCTTTCACCTCACTCAGTCTCAACATTTCAGGAATTTATTTATTTGTTTGTTTATATTTGTTTACCTGGGTAGTGCATTGATCAATACTGAGATCAATACTGACTAATTTTAGGCTCAGCCCGAGTGAAATGCAAAGAATTTCACAAACAAAAAATACACAAATGTAAGCACTAACAGACTAATTCAAACTAATTACACAGAAGAAACTGTGTATTTACATTATAGTAAACAAGCACAGTGCAATGTTCAATCAAGCAGAGTATAATGTACAATGTATACATTAGTTTCTAAAGTGGGTAAATCTTCAATGAATCTTGAAAGAGAAGAGACTCTGAAAGGAGATAGGTTAGGTGATATTTCTTGTGTTGAAGCAAGAGCATTTGGTTTGGATGAAGTGCTTTTTAAGTTGTACTCTGAATTTGAAATAAGTGATGATTTATTTAATGTCGATGGGGAGAGCTTGTCAAAGAATAGATGCCTGAGAGGAGAAAGCATGTGCAGTGCTGTGGAGCTTGGCTCTAGCAGTAATGAGAGTTGGTAACACAGAGCATGTGCAGTGCTGTGGAGCTTGGCTCTAGCGGTAATGAGAGTTGGTGTGACAGAACATGTGCAGTGCTGTGGAGCCTGGTTCTAGCAGTAATGAGAGTTGGTAACACAGAGCATGTGCAGTGCTGTGGAGCTTGGCTCTAGCGGTAATGAGAGTTGGTGTGACAGAGCATGTGCAGTGCTGTGGAGCTTGGCTCTAGCAGTAATGAGAGTTGGTAACACAGAGCATGTGCAGTGCTGTGGAGCTTGGCTCTAGCGGCAATGAAAGTTGGTGTGACAGAGCATGTGCAGTGCTATAGAGCTTGGCTCTAGTGGTAATGAAAGTTGGTGTCTGGCTTGTGAGTAGTGCCTCAGGTTGTTTGAGGAGTTTTGTTTTATGAACTATAGTGCAAGGAAAGTAAATATGTGGAGTTAGAGTAGTTTGTAGAGATGGGATCATAAAAGTGGGTTAGATCTTTGTTTTATGAGTAGCCATTTGGCTTTTTCTAGACTGATACAATGATGCTCACAGAGAGGTGAATTTGTAATGAATCAGCAGATGCTGTTAGAAACAGTCTAGATTGTGGTAAAGTGTTTCTTTGGGACAGAAGCAAAAATTGGGAGCCCATATTCAAGTTGAGAAAAGAGGACTCTTTTGCCAATGGCTGCTCTGGCTGGTTGGAATAGAATAGAGGAGATCTTTTTGACCCAGGAGAGGAGGGAGTTTATTTTGGATCTCACTTTCTCTAAGTGGAAATGGAAGTTTAGTGACAGATCAAGTCATAGTTTTATGTACCTGAAAATAGAGATTGTCTCAATGGAATAATTGTGGAGGCCAAGCATAGTTAAAGAGTAAGGTGCTTGGTGAATTTTCTGTGGAATTTCAAAAAAACATAGCTTTGTCTTGGTGAGGTTGTGAAGTAGTTTATAGCTTATGAACTATTGATGGAGCTCATGTAAAGCTGATTGGAATTAGCATTGAATGTTGGTATGAAAGTGACCTGAACAGTAAATGGCCATGTCATCAACATAGAAGTTAAGCAGGAGATGGGGGGGGGGGGTATCAAGGAAGTTTGTTAATGAATATGCAGAAGATAGTGATCAATGTGGTCAAATGTCTTTGTCAGGTCTACAAATAGGGCACCTGTAAAGAAGCCATTATCAGAGCTTAGCAGGTTGTTATCTGATATGGACCAAAGTACTGTCATAGTACTTTGTCCAGGTCAGAATCCTGTTGCTTGGAGGAGAACATGTGGTATTGCTGGATACAAAGAGTGAGAGAGAGTTGGGTGTAGAGTATCTTTTCAAGATGTTTTCCCAGAAGTGGAAAGATGGATATTGGGTGGAAGTGAGAGGTATCTTTTGGGTTGGTTTGCTCTCGGATTGGTTTAATTACCACAGTTTTCTAAATCTGTGACATGATGTTTTGTGCGAGACATAGATTATATATATGTGTGGGTGAGAAGAAGACATAGGTGCTCTCTGAAGTGATATATAAACCAGGGGGTTTCAGATACAGGAGGGGTGTCAGTGGAAATATTTTCAAGTAGAATAGAGACTTCTTTACGAAGTATGCATTTGAAGTGGAAAAGGGGGATGAATGGTGGTGGGGTGAGCAATGCATGATCTCTGGGAGGTGTGAACTTTATTGATTAGAGATTGCTAAATTCTTTAAGGAAATCTGGAAATGTTTTACTGCACCACATTGAATGGTGTTTGTAGACAGGTTATCATGAGGTTTTCTTCCTGTAAGTAGGTTAACCTCTTTCCAAAAGTGTTTGGGAAATGTAAGTAGGTAGTTTGTTTCTTTGTTTGGAGATTTCTTTTGGGCCTCCTGATGGAATTCTTGGCTAGATTATGCAAGACTACAAAAGAGATACAGTTGTTGATTATTGGGGGATCTGCTTAAATTTTTGCCATGATTCGTCCCTCAGAGTTAAAAGATGACTGAGTTCAGTGGATAGCCATTCAGTTTTGGTGGATTTATAAAGATTTATAAAGCTTATGGATAAGTGGGAAGAATTTGTCTTGCAGCTGGAGTAGAAAGTTGGTTAGGTTTACATCTGTTATATTAGGGTCATGTAAGGAGAGTATATGATTCTAACTGTGGACCGTGAGAAAGGTTCTGAGTTTGTCTGTATTTGTACTATGCTGGTTTCTGAAGGTTTTTAATATTAGTGGTAGTTTAATAGGATGGTTGACAACTGTAAACGTGATTGGGCAGTGGTCACTTAGTGATGGTGGCAGAAGGTTTATGTTGGCGATGGATTTGTTATGTTTGTAATAATGTGTGCAGTGTTTGGAGGACCTGAGGTTAGATTTTAAGGAGACCTAGGTCTGACAGGAAAGTACCCCTGTCAAATGAAAGAGGGCCAAGTTAATTAAGATGGAAGTCACTTAGAATGATTGTGTTATTTTCATGACATTTATTAAGGATGGTAGTGATGAGTGATTTGAATTTATTAGGGAAGCAGGAGATGTTAGGCTGTAGCAATAAGTAGGGTTTTGCCTTTGTGAGTTTAGAAATTTTAGGAGAATCCGGTTAAGAACGGAGTCTGTGAAGAAGTTTGCTTGGTCAATGACTTTTGGGTTTACGTTCTGCCTGTAGAAATTTAAAGCCCCAAACACACACCAGATCATTTGCCTGGTCTGGAATCATTGACATACTTGTAGGAGGTTAAAAAATGTTGGAAGTTGTGGGAGAATTTTTAACATTGAATTCTATACTGCTAGAATGTCTGGATTGTGCTGGGAAATAATAGCACTTACGTGTTCCAGCTTGTTTCTGATGCTCTGTGCATTAATGAGGGCACAGCCAGTATAGGAAAGAATAGTTCTGTTGATGAGAAAAGGGAGTTGTTCGGCCTGGATTGGGTTCAAGTTTACTCTTAATGGAGTATTAAGATTATGGAGGATAGTCTGAATGAGGTATTTGGTGGTTTTAAGAAGATAAGAATGTTTCTGAGTTTTAGTAGTCCTATAGAAGAGTGACCATGACAGTGGGGAGTTGGAGAATAGGTTTGGTTTGATTACTGAGGGGTTGTAGTGGTGGTTTGTTCCTGTGTAGGGAAGTAGGGGTAGTACATAGTGATATGATTAGTTAAGTGTTTTATAAAAATAATTGTTATTGGAAGTAGGGGGTGACAGAGGTGAGAGGAAAAAAGAGGGAGGTAGAACACAGTAAGTTGAGGAAAGAGGAACATTTTGCTGATTGGATATGTGTTGTGTTTGTAAAGGAAATATTAAGTTTGAGTTAAGACTTCCAGAAACATTGTAGTACTGACTATGAGCACTTTGAGATAAGAGGGTTATACAATTTTATGGTGGTATCTTTTTAAGAGGTGTGTCTTGAGGATGTGACAGTAGGTGGAGATCAGAGCAAATATAATGGGTGGGGTGGGTGGTGGCTGGGGAATTGGGGGTGGTATAGGAGCAAACTGGGCCTATATTTGTGAATATAGGTAGAATGCTTTTCTAACTCAGTCCAGTAGCCAAGAAAGTAAATTCTATAGAAAAATATTATTTTAATTTTATTCTCAAAACCAAAAAACTAGTTATTGTATTTTATATGAAGCATGTGGTTGTTTCTACAGAGCTAGAGAGAGATAAATATACACATCTATCTATCTATCTATCTATCTATCTATCTATCTATCTATCTATCTATCTACTTGGATAATTTCAATGTTAAAGTGACATCCTGACCCCATGTGCAAAATTTTGAAAAAATCGGTTATGGATGGATGCAGATAAATACATACACACACATATATATATATATATATATATATATATAGATATAGATATATCAATTGGAAGTGGCTATCACCAGTGCTAAAAAGGGCTTTAACATTTATGAATCCTGGCCATGTGTGCAATGCATTAACTGTTAGTATGTACCTGACCAGACACATTCAGCAACTGGACTGACCATAAATCCCCAGGTAGGGCAATATTCCCTTTCCTTGTGGATTGTGCAATCTTATAGTTAGTATATATAATTAGGAAGTGGGTGTGAGGGGTGTGAGGGGGCTTTCTCGCATGCAAAAAGACTTGTTGTGGTATTGCCTGCTGCAGGGTTAATCCTCAGATCAAGCATAATACCTGTCAGTGTTTTGTATGGGAATTCTTGAAGATACATATCTGTCTCACCAATATGTCCTATTTATGAATCAAGCAAAAGTTAGGTCTTTGGATCTAGCAGTTCTAATGCTGTTTGCTTTGCAGATGTGCAGAAGGATTATCAGAATCAGGTCCAGGGATGTCTTGTAAGCCAAAAATAGGTTGCCTTTCAGTAATCTGTAGGAGACCAAATATAGTGATAGGGCTTTGAGGCGATCTGTATAGGACATTGTGTTTATATACTATAATCTTTTCTTTAAGGAACCTTTATGGTCATTCCAGTTGCTGAATGTGTCTGGTCGGGTACATACTAACAGTTAATGAATTGCACACATGGCCAGGATTCATAAATGTTAAAGCACTTTTTAGCACTGGTGATAGCCACTTCCAATTGATAAGACAGTTCTACCACAGTGCTACCATAAAAAGGTTCAGTATCACAGTGGGCTGTGCCTCTGGCCAATGCAAATTCTATTGAGGCATTCTGAGGCAACAGCATATGATAATTAGCCATGTGCTCTCCCCTCCAGAAATACCTGTTGTAAGTAATTTAGACAGCCAAATGATTAACAGAACTGATTGGCTGAATAAATCCTTACTGCTAGCTGCAGTAGTTAAGCTACCCAAAAGTTAGCAGTCATCCTTTAGTCTCAATGGAAGAGATCATGTTAGAGGTAAGTGACAGGGAGTTTAGCAGACAGGCAGTGTATGGGTGTTTGTGCATGTCTATATGTATGTGGCTGTGTGTATGACATAATGTAAAGGTCTGAGTGATGTAACGTGTTTATGTGTGCGAGGGTGTGTGCATAAATGTGTGTGTGTGTGTGTGTGTGTGTGTGTGTGTGTGTGTGTGTGTGTGTGTGTGTGCGCGTGTGTGTGTGAGAGAGAGAGAGAGTGAGAGAGTGAGAGAGAGAGAGAGAGAGAGAGTTGGGGGTGTACATACCTTGCAACTCTCCCTAGAGTAACGAGCAGTTGTTGTAATATGACAGAGAGAAGACTAGACACCAGAGTAGCTTCTATTACTTCTAATAACTAAAACAAAGGTTAAAAAAACAACAAGTTTTGCAGCATAAACCATGTGAAGACTGAACATTAGACATCAGGAATATGTAAATAATACCCCAATCAGTTAAAAAGTTAATAGAACACAGGTGTTGGAGCAAGAATTGTATACTATGAAGCATGAACCTCTAATGTCAGGTATTATGGACTAACTATATTCATTCGTGATTTACAAGGGATGGTGACATTGGGGACATTCTGTCAACTCAGGAACAGGTATGGTGGTGTATCCCTGTGAGGGGATGAATGGGGGGGGGGGTCTGTGCTAAAGTGACATATTGGTCATCAGGGTAGGAGAAATGGGAGGGCGGCCAGGGTGGTGCAGCGTTTAGCATTGTCGCCACACAGCAAGAGGTTCTCTGGTTTGATCCTTGGCTGGGGTGCCTTCTGCATGTCCTCTCTGTGGTTGTGTGGGTTTCCCCCGGATGCTCCGGTTTCCTCCCACATCTAAAAGACATGCTGTAGGTGGACTGGACACTCTAAATTGGCCCTAGGTGTGAGTGTGTGCATGTGTGTGCCTTCTGTGGATGGTTGGGCGCTGGGCTGGCAACTCAACACTGTAAAACTCCATTGTCAATTATGAGTGGACAGGTGATCCACTGTGGCGACCCCAAACCGTGAAAAGCCAAAAGAAGAAGGGTAGGAGAAATGGGCCTGTTAGCAATTCTAATGATTGCTCAGTGATTCAGAAAATGTAAATTAGCTGATAATGGGGTCTGTCCTCATTGTGGTTAATGTGTCTTTGATTTTCTGATTATAGTGATCATGCTAACCCTCCCTATTTGGCAGCCTTAGCACTCACACCTGGCCTTTCTTTGAATCCTGGATATGTTTTTTCTGATCAAGAAGCTTGAAAAAAATATACTTCTTTCAGTCAGGTGTTTGAATTATTTTTGTTTTGATATATATATCATATATATCAATAGGTACATTGATCTATAGTGGTATCTATATCTCTATAAATGTCACCTGCTTCCTTGTCACACAATGGCATTTGGAAGGCATTTTTAGAATGGGGTTCTGTTCACAACACTATTGAAGGTGGGTACTGGGTGACAGCATGTGCTGGTGAAAAGTACTGTTGCTATCCAAAAGGTATTTACACCTTGTAGATATTAATCATAACCTATAAAATTAGTTGTTTTGCATTCTGATTTGTTAGTGTGTGTGATGTGTGTGTGTGTGTGTGTGTGTGTGTGTGTGTGTGTGTGTGTGTGTGTGTGTGTGTGTGTGTGTGTGTGTGTGTGTGTGTGTGTGTGTGTGTGTGTGTGTGTGTCTGTGACTCTATGTGCATAACCTAAGGCATACAGTAATAATATGCAGCAGCATAATCTATCTGGTACAGTAACAACTAAATGTGATACATGCAATGATATTTCAACTGATGTTAATAGTGTTTAAAAAAAGACTGACTACATCAGTGTCATGAAAGTTCTTTTCAGTATCATTTAAAAATGCACCAGATGAATGCACAGCTCTGCATCTTAGAGAGGTGGGTCCCTTGTGACCAAAGATCAGTCAGCTGCTCTGTCACAGGAGGAACCAAGGTGGGTGAGTGAGGTGGGAATAATTGTCAATTTGTCTGCAATTAGGCACTCCCCTTGTGAATGGGGGGAGGGGTGCCAAGACCACATGACAAATTAGCTGTAATAATACTGCATTACCAGGCAGAGCTGGTGCTGACTGAATTGACATGCACTGATGTCCATGACCTCAGCAGCTTTGCCTAGTTAAGGCATTCCAAAAAAATCGCACCACCCCATAGCAGCATACATGATGCAGTTGGAGGGTTCACTTCACATTTCCTCATCTCCTTCCCAACTCACCTATGGCTGAATGTGACCAGTGATACAAAAGCAAAATTCTGCAGATGGTCAGTGGGAAGGTATGCAATGGGAGGGAGGCAAAAAAAAATCAAGTGTTCCAGATGAATTATAGAAATACAAATATCCCAAGTACAATACTTCTTCTTATATCTGGTAGTGTATGAAGTCAGTGAAACACAGGTGGTGCTGTACACTTTTTTCAGTATGATGGGCTAATTATATTTTACTCCGGATATGCAACATCAGAGGAAATAGCTGCTTCATCCAGTGATGTTCTGACTTTTGCAAGTGGAATGTCGCCTCCCTCTCCACAAAGAAAATAATATTTTTTGTTGCTCTGTGTATTTTAGGAAAACTCCACTCGCCAAAGCTGCGTATGAGCAATTGACTATAAATCCTCACATATAACTGTAGTTAATTTACTCCTTATTGGGTGCAGCTGATTTCATCATGCACCATCTATACAGTGTGCCATGTATTATATATTCACAGCAATTGCATATTGATAATACTAATCTGTTTCTGCTGTTTGATTTTACATGCAAAAAAAATTGGAAGAATTATTTAAGATTTTCTCCTCATCTTATTTAAATAAAGCTTTTGCCAAGGTGCTGGACCCTGCATACCAGGTGGATAAAGGTGGAAGAATTAAACTGATTGTGGATCTGGCAGACCCAACTGTGGATCTGAAATGGTACAAAAATGGGCAAGAGATTCGACCCAGCACAAAGTAAGCACTTAATAGTCTACTAATAAAAGAAGTACTTTCCAAATCCGCTGGAACTGAGCGTTGTTTCTTTTATATGGCTGTACGGTTAATGTTCACTTGCACTTGCTCTTGTTTTCATGTCCTCGGTGCCTGGTAACCTCTTGAGTACTTCTTCACTTAGCATGCCATAGTAGTAGTAGTAGTAGTTAAAACTGCATGGTACTTCCTACTTTTTAAGACAGTGATACTGTATGTTTAGTGGTAGACTGGAAATGGAACTCAGCCTTGTTTCATATGAACAGCAAATTTAAATGTTCTGGCACATTTGAGTTTATAAACTATTTAAAACAGCAGTACATATTAGTATTACTTAATACAATATTAATTTTTTTTTGACTTCCTCATACACATATGCAGTCTAATATATACACATATGCATACACACACACAGACACACACACACACACACACACACACACACACACACACACACACACACACACACACACACACACACACACACACTTTTAAAGCCAGCAATTTATCTCTATTACACATTTAATGATATGGCATTATAAACAGAGATCTTTTGGAAAAAGTGCCAAATGCCATGTTAGTCTGTATATAACACTAAATTGATATTATTTTATATCTAGTAGTATGCATGTCTTCTGTCAAAAGTAATCATATTGCCAGGTGGCCTACCTTACATATCTCATGATAATTTATTTCTGTGCATTATAAGACAGAGCAATGTTGTAACTTCACTTCAGTGTATATTTGTTTGCTTGTTTGTTTGTCTGTTTAGTTCTTAAATTTTGTATATGAAGAACAAGCATCTAATGATATTTCTTGTCAATGTGCTCTGTACATAAATATTTATTATTCTGCAAAACTCTTTGCAACCTCTACTATACAGCCTACAGAAAATGTTTGCAGCTCTGTCCTTCCCCCATCTGCATTGTGATCGATGATATTGGCAGGCCTAAGGTATTAGATGTAATGGATACAGGAAGTCATTAGGCTTTATATCCAGAACTTTGCATGATTTTATATAGGCTCCTTTCGACATTCTCCATAATAAAACTTATGTCACCCTAATGTTCCATTACATTTTGGTCCTAAGCCTGTTGAGGAGGAGTTTCCATAAACTGTACTATACCACTGGCAGTAATTCAGCTATCACTTTCAGTACCACATTTTTCATTTTATTGTTTGTGTGATGATCTCACCATTGACAACCAATATGTGATGATCCCACCTCTGGGCCATTGATCAAGGAGCCTCAGTCCTCACCACTGACACTGGTAGGCGACCATTCACTTTGAGAGGAAATAGATACACACAGTATTTTTAGATGCAGCTCACTGCACCAAGTACAATTTCCCTTAAGAGCACACAGGGGATACAGTCAGCCTGGGGTCTGGAGTTCTTTATATCTGTCTCCCTCCGGGGCCCCAGTAAGGCTCCCCACTAGCACAGCTATAAGGTTAAGTCCTCAGCTGAGTGTCCAAGCCAAGTCCTCCAGCACCCTCTCTGTGAAACCAGTGCTTCATGTCCCTGCTCCAAGTATCTGACACATACACACTGTGAGATTTGATTTTCACACACACACACACACACACACACACACACACACACACACACACACAGGAAAAGCTGGCACAGATTTACTTGCTGTATCCCCTTCTGCCCAGACTATAAGGTAGTTATCACTGCCACCAGACACTACCCCAGCCAGCTACTCTAAGGCTCTTACAAAAGGTATCCAATTATACTGTACAATATTAACACTAATACAAATGGTAGTAGTTGACCTCACAGTAAGACTCTTAGGAGTGGTCCCACAATGTCACCAAATAAATATAAGCACTCTGAAAGGTTAAATATTTTCTAAAAGGACCAGCCACAATAAGGGTTTTAAATATATTTAATAATAAATAATAAAAGAACATGAAAATACTGAATATACATTTGCAGCAAACAAGAGTTCAAATCACAGGAAATATTAAAAAAAATAATATTGATGGACAGACTCAGATAAATATAGAAAAAACATTAATAATCTGACTGATCTAAAGAAATTATTGTTCCCTAATAACTTACTTGGGCAAGACAAGATGAAATATGTGAGCAGTCTTTCTAGTCAGGCTCCCAAACAGAATACTCAATTACTCCTTGTAATATCTAAAACATTTTATTTCCAGGGCTGGCAGAATTACCTCATCTGGTCACTTGACTCTAGGTTCCCACACTATCCCCTTTTGAAGCTGAGAGAGGAATTTAGCATAACATACACATCTAGACCTTTTCTAATGTTCGTGGCAGGCCTGAGGTCAAGAAATAATCACAGCACTTCCCCTGTTTTATTGAAGTTAATAAACAATGGCTTCTCCCAGACCTACCATCTCCAGTCCTATTCATCACTGTGAGATGCCATTTTAATGGTTTAACAGCTCATTTACATTTCCCTTATTTTTCTTAAAGTACCTAGCTAGTTAACGTCTGCTCTTCCAGTGTTCTTGGTTACAGTATATACATTTAACCAGTTACTACCTGCATCTATATTTGCTTTCTGTCCAGCAAGACCCACTGTTGATACATTTTTCAAGACTATCAAGTTTACAAATAGATTTTGATATTCAAATGCCATATAGTTCTAATACATTTGTAACATAAGCATCTGTACAAATCAGTTTTGTATTCAAATGCCATACAGTTCTAATACATTTGTAATACATTTGTTACACAAGCATCTTGTACGCATCGGCTTGATATTCAAAGGATATAATTCTTTACAAAACTCCAGCTGGCTATACTGGCTCTTTCCCATATCATCACACTTTGAGATTCCTATTTAGATTTTGTGGGTTGACTGTGTTATCTGCACCATTTGTCAGTTAGGCAAACCATGATAATGAACAGTGAATATTTCACAGTGGCTGCAAGTTTTACTAACAAGGGACATTTCTGCTTTTGAATAATTTGCATTTTAATCTCATACTGGGAGACATAGTGTTCAGATCTGTGATACTAATTGACAGGGAGTTACCTTGCATGATAGTGGCTCATAGTAGCTCAAGCTTACTGCTAAGTCAGCTATACCTGCTAAGATCATTATAGGTTCATAGGTTCATAGGTAGGTACTAGGCTATCTGCCCGATGGCATTTATAAGCCTAACCGGAATGTGTTGGCTTTCGCCGCCCCCTTAGATTAGTTCCCTGTGCCTCTGTCCAGCAGAATCATTGAAGTGACCCTGGGGTAAACTTTCTGTTTCCCATCCACTCGTCAAGGTTTCTCTTGAAGAGGGCTAGCAAGGAGCTCTGCCTAATGTAGATTTGAATATTGTTCCAGAACATGGGAAGTCTCTGGGACAGGAATCTATCCCTCCAGCATGTCCTGTTTATTGTTGTGGTGAGGTTTAGATCCCTGGAGCGTGTGGCTCAAGGGGATATGGTTTTCTTTAGGTGGAGCATGTCCATCAATTCTGGGTTGGACATGGCCTTGTATGTCAGGCAGAGATCACCTCTGAGTAGGCAGTATGCAACTAAGTACAGCTGGAGTTTCTTCAGTCGAGCTGCATAGGGCATCTGCTTGAGGCCAGTGATCCCCTTGGTGAGGTACTTCTGTGGTCTTTCCAGTTGTTGCAGGTGTCTTGTAAGGTACATCCCAAATGGGGCATTGCACTCTATGATGGGTCTGATGAGTGATGCATAGAGGGGCCCAATGACCTCTTTCAATCTGGATGCAAACCCTTTTGTGATTAGGTGGGCCACATAGAAGGATTTTCTAACCACTTTGGCAATGTGATTATCAAAGGAGAGGTTACTATCTACTTGGGTCCCCAGATCCCTTATGTCTTCCATATTAAGGGGGCTACCACCTATGTGATAGTTTGTGGGTACTTTGTTTTTTCCAAAGGGGATGACTATGCACTTTTTGGCATTTAGCTTGAGGCCATGGTTTTGACACCAGGTATCTGTCTCAGTGAGACCCTTTTGGAGGATGTTTGTGTCAGCTGGAGAATCAATTATAGCCCCTAGTTTGCAGTCGTCTGTGAACTTGGTCAGCCATAGTCCTCCTGTGCTTGCCTGTACCTCTGAGAAGTATGCTGAACAGGAGGGATCCTAGGACTGAGCCCTAGCGAACACCACTTGTAGCCAGTTTAAAGTCAGACCTAGCTCCCGCAACTCTTACCATGTGGGTTCTGTCCATGAGCCAGTTGGTGACCCATATCGTGACATAGGGGTTTATGTCCAGGTTGTTGAGCTTGTCTATAATACCTGAGTGGGGAATGGTGTTGAAGGCCTTTGCGAGGTCTAGGTAGGCTGTGTGGACCACCTTTCCCTCGTCTATAGCCTTGGTAACTGTCTCAAAGAAGTCCACCAGGTTTAGGAGGCATGATCTGCCCTTAACAAAGCCAAACTGGGTAGGGTCCAGGGTTTGGAGGCTCCCAATGTCTCTGTTAATGAGATCCATGATGATGCACTCCATAGCTTTGCAGACCAAGCTAGTCAGGCTTATAGGGCATTAGTTCCTGGGGTCCGTTGTGGCTCCACTTTTGTGGAGCGGAATAACCATTGCTGTGTGCCACTCTGTGGGCACATAGCCTGTGGAGAGGCTGATTTTAAACAGTGTGTTTAGGTGAAGGGTTAGTTCATCTTTGAGCTTGTGTAGGACGCAGCCTGGGACACCGTCCGGTCCATTGATGCTGTGTTTTTGGCTTTGGAGAGGGCTGTTTTAACCTGAGTGTCTGTGATTTCAGGGGCACTACATGCTTCTGGGGTCCTTTTGGGGGTGAGAGGAAGGTGAAGTTTGCACTGAACCTGTCGGCCAGGATGTTGGCTATATCGGTTGGTTCAGTGTATTTTGTGCCATTCTGCACTAACTCTGAGCAGATCTGAGCATTGCCATTTAGATTCTTGACATAGCTAAAGAATGCCTTGTGGTTATCTTTGGAGTCCATGGCAAGTTTTCTTTCGAAGCTAGCCTTGGATGATTTTATGAGGGAACATAGTTTCTTGCTGATACTGATCAGAGATGTCTTCCCTTCTTGGGATTTTACTCTTTTCTGTACATGTTTCCTCCTTCTATTGTATAGCTTGTTTATGGCAGAGGTCCACCAGACTGGTTTCCTTTTCTTGGAGGAGTGAGTCTTGGTTTTGTTTGGGATAGCATGATCCATGCATTCTTGTAGGTGCCTGTAGAGTGCATTAGTAAAGGATTTTGCAACTTGGGCAGCGTTATCCTTTAGCATGGGGGCTTTGAAACTTCCCACCTCGGTCTTAAGTAACATGAAGTTTGCTTTTGAAAAGTTTTTCACGCTGGTTTCTTTGACTGGGGGTGGTGGCAGAATGTGGATATCCAGAGTGATTAGTTTATGGTCAGATCTAACCAACGAGGGGTTGACATCCGGTGTGGAACACCGGTCGCCCATGTTGGTGATAACCAGATCCAATATGTTGTCACCTCTGGTGGGGGTGTTGGGCATTTGAGTTTATAAATTCTAGGAAATGTTGGACAAGGAAGTTTGTACTTGAGTAGTTCTCCCAGTTAATGTTTGGGTAATTGAAATCACCCAATATCATGGTGTTTGGTAGAACCTTTATGTTTCCAGGAATGTGGAGTGGGGGTCCTGGGACATGGTGGGTGATCTGTAGCAAGCTATAATTTGAATAGCAGTTTTGCCTGTTGTTAGTTGCACGTGGATGATCTCTGAAGCATCGGGCTGTGCCACTAACCTGGAGGTGTGGGTATCCTTGATGAATATGGATACTCCCCCGCCTTTTGTATTTTGGTCTGGGTTTTGTGGCCAAAATGTATGATATGAGTTGTAGCCTGGTAGTGCTGGGGTGCTGTCTGGAGCCTTAAACTAGGTTTCTGTTACTGCACATATATCGATTTTCTCCATACTGAGCAGTGCCTCGAGTGTGTGCATTTTGAGGTTTAGAATTCTGGCACTGAGTAGCATCACTCTCAGTTATTTGTTACTTGCGCTATTTAGGGCGGTGGGTTTGTCTTTTGAGCCTTACCTAAAAAAGGCACTATGGGGGTGGCAAGAGCCTTGGCAAGTATTCGAAAGCCTAAGGGTGACAGGTGCAAGCCGTCTCTAGTGAAGCAGCGTGGCTTGTCGAGCATGTCATCCCAGGCTGACAGACACTGGATCCCCTTTGAATGACACCAGAAGATTAGTCAATTGTTGAAATTGATAAATGTTCTCTATATTGTGGTATCATTTTTGGTGAGGGTAAGGATGCTACTCAGGGTCAGGGTCATACCGGCCTGGGATACATGATCAGGGAGCTCCTCCATGTCTCTTTTCATGTAGTCCAGGGAGGTACGGCTCAGGTCATTCACACCAACATGGACAATGACAGAGTCATATTTGTACTTGTTCTGGAGTGACCTGGGTGCTTGTGTTATGTGGCGGATCCTGGCACCCAACAGGCAGCTAACGTTAACCTAATCCTTGTTCAGCCTAGTGAGTGGGATGTCAGTGTGCCTGACTATAGAGTCACCTATTACTAGTGTGTTGAGTATGTTATTTTGCCTTGACGTCTGTGATTGCATGGCACACTGGTTATGTGAAGTATGTGTTTCATGGTTTGTGTTGGAGGGGTGGAGGTTGCTTGGATGTCTGCTTTGGAGGTCTCTGTTGCTTTTGCAGATTTTTATTTAGAGCCTCCGAGTATGTTTTCATGTATTTATGTGTGTTTTTTGCCGGTGCTGGTTTCATAGGTCTATGTGAGACTGGTGGTGTGATGCAAGTAATTCCCTTCTCCTCTTGACTGCCTGGTCCAGTCTTGGGTTGAGAGAGCTTAGCCCTCAGTTTGGCTGTATAATTGCATCTCTCACATGTATTAGTGTTTGGGAGAAGGAGGACAGGATTGTCTGTGTACATGAGGCAATTGTAACATTGCCTCAAAATGCCCAGATTCACTAGTTGGACCGGAGAGTACACCTGAAACTGCCTTTTGGACATGCCTGGATAGGTTCAGTGAACTGTTTTACTGATTGGCTGGTAAGGTCGAATAGAGAGCCTTGTCCTTCTCTACAGTATGGGGGGGTCTAGTGCTAAGGTTTATTAGTGATTGCTATGAATTTTGAGCAAGTGCCGGGATGAAAAGTGAATGGTTTGAGTGCTTAAGCTGAAAGTTTGTCTAGTTCCAAGGGAAAAATTGAAGAGTAGACTTTGTGGAGCCGAGAATAGCCATTGAGTGTTTTCATCTAGCATGTGGGGGGTGGGGGGCAGTCATGGTTATATCACCATTTAGTAACTCCTTGTTTGTAGAGCTACCAACATAACAATTGTAGTGTTTCTAGCCAGATATGTATACGGCAGGTTGACATCCTTCATTATAAGACCTATATACAGAACAATGGCAACCACTTCTAGCTGGCCTGATGATGGTGATGATGATGCAGTAGAGTTCCTTTCTTTCCTGGGATGGACCCCACACTGCATTCTTATTAGCAGCAATAACATACAAGTTAAGGTGTCTATAAAGGCAGTCTGATCTCTCCTCCCCGCTATTCATTATTGATATTATCTTCTGAAGAGTAACAGCTAATTGATAAGGATAAGGGCCGATTTATGAATTTATATGTATATCATGTAATAGTAGGTTCTACATTACTAAATGCCATTTGATACCTATCTTGAATAGGACTTATTCATGACTGTCCTTAATTCAACACACAAGACCAACCTACTACAGACCACAGTTAATAAAGTCTGTCATTTCACTTCTCTTTCAAATCAGCATGAATATCATATCTAACATAATGGAAGGTGAACTGGCTTCCAATCATTGCTAGAATGACCCTTTTATTGGTTTCTCTGACATTCAGACTCCTATTGCTATCTGCCCCTTGCCAATAAACTAGCTGTAAAAAACTGCAATTAATAGAGTAGATCAAAAAGATCAATGACAAAAGGTAAAGTGACATTAGATGTCATAATGCCCTCATTTTCCATAACCACTGGGAGAATTTTTTTTTTTTCAAGAAAACCTCCTGCTAAGTGGTACTGCCTACAGCCATCAGTTTGGAATGACCAGATGTATTACAACTTTACCAGAAAATTGCCTGATTTCCTAACAGAGATTTAGGAACGCTATTGTTTTGAGACAGTAGTTTATCCTCGTTTAGCAGCATATTCCATGCACCTACTCTGCTGCCAAACTGATAATCCTTGCTTTTAAACCTCACATATCTTCTTCCGTATTACTTTCTGCATGTGTCTTACACAGACCAAGATTTATAACAGTATTAGGAGGTGTATGCCTGCTATTTACAACTTATTTCTCGACTACTAGTTCCAGTTGATAATGCATTTTAGTTTGTAATGAATTAATTAAGAACTGTGACTTTTGACAGAAGGATCGTGCAGACTCATATTTTATCCACTGAATGAGCACTCACTGAGAATACATGCTGCTTAGTAAAGATGAATACAAGCCGATTTGCATTATGTGTACTGCTGGTTTAAAATGCACTAAACATCGGACCTATCGGGTACTTTTGTATAGCATGTGAGATGAACATCTGTCTGTTATGCCGCCTGGTAGGATTTTTTTCAGCTCTTACTAAAATAATTGTTTGCTTTTCTTAGTTTCATGCGATGATTATCATGCAATAGAACGTATATAATGTTATTGGGCTTAGAATTACAGCAGGTCCTGAACGTTTCCTGAAATATTCATTGATGTATAACAAAATAATCTCCAAACAAATAAACATTGTTGCTTAAAAAGCTTTCAAAGTTTTTTCCACAGCTGAAAGGAACATAAGCATCATTTTTATAAAGTTTGCTATTCAAGAACATGCATAAGATAACATTTCTGTCCCCATATAGTACTTTGTGGCAAAATGATGTACTGAAAACAATAAACACAGCCAGGAAAATATGGCAAAGTAGATGAACTAAGGGACTAAATATTTTAAGGACATACACTTCTGTGAGGCAAGTGAGATACTGGTGGAATAAGGGAATAAGCTTACATGCAAGTGGAAAGAATTCAGCAGTTGTTCAGGATGAGTGTGGTGAGTCAGAGCTGTGAGGGGCTGCCTTAGATGTCAGGGATTTAAAAGAGACTTAGAAGTGATGACATACCATAGAAAGAGTATAACTGAAACAGTGATTTAGCATATATTCTATAATATGTTTCATAACATGAAGATATGCAGATGAATATGAACTAAACTAACAGATTACGTACGGGAGGTAGTAAACAAGGATTTACATAATTTCTCAGCTGATTTCTTTCTATCTGCTTTTCTCATAGTCCTCTCTCTCGCTCTCTCTCTCTCTCTCTCTCTCTCTCTCCTTCTCCCTCATACACTCTCTTTTTCGGGAATTTGAGATGAAATTTAGCTTTTATTAAAACATATGCAAATGCAGACTTCCAGATGGAGAAGTACAGAATTTTCCAAGATATCCCCAAATTTGAAAGGACAACCAACCACCACACCAATAACATTAATTCATGCTGCTGTCACTCCTTCATAGCAGCATGCTAATAGGCAGAGTATGATTTATACAGTCTCATCCCTGTTCTGTTTTTTATTTTCTGTATGGAATTATTAATCTCACCTGTAAGTAGCAATGGGTGCAGAGGTTTACAAGCCTATAGACCACAGTGACAGTGAAGCTGTTGGGTGACTTAACATCCATTTCTCACCAGATTAATCACCACCATTGTCTACACTTTCGTGTTTACAAGGTGAGGAACGTTTTCCCTCAAGATGGCTATTCTTCTTATCTGTGACTGAAATATTTTAATATACTTTAAAAAGATTACTGAACTGAGCATGATCTATAGTGAATTAAAAAAATAAAACTGGACAATTAAAACTACTTTGTGCTTTTCAGTAACTGAAGAAATTATGACAATTGTTCATATATTTTATGCATGTCTTTAAGTTTGCAGAATAACATTTTTGTTGCAAGGATCTGCTTCAAGTTCTGCCTAAATTAAATGAGCAAAAAGGGACTTTTTCTATCATGTAGTCTTTCGTGATATCATATAAGCTGCTGATGTGTCAGCTCTGAGGAATATCTCAAAGGAAGGAAATAAGGGGAAACCTCATAATAAATATATAAGGAAACGTTCCCTCCATTTATCCACTATCAGCATTCATATGCAGGTATCCTGTTTGTTTTTCAGTAGGACTTCTTGGGCTTATTACATTGCTTTGACTGCCTGAGGGGTCTGAAATAATAACAAAACTGTTTTATTCCTTGGCCATTACACTGAGTATCACACTTCTTTTCTTACAACTATGGTAGCAGGAAGAATGAACTAAATGATTCAGCCTAATACAATTTACAGGCTTCTCCTCAACAATTCCCTCAGTCACTGGAAATGCCACTTCAGGGAACTATAACCTACCCTGAAGAGTATGACAAACTAGCAGCTAGTTGCATATAGTCAGTTAGGGAAGTCTCTCCTTGAAAGTGGAGATCATGGGGTAATTTCCACACATATTTGGCTTTCAGAGATCAAAAGGTTTGGCAGAAAAAATTGATGAACTGCTCTTCTGGCCAAATTCCCTTTGGTCATCAGTATTAGACTTGATACCCTCAATGAGGTTCTTTCCCTCATATGCATTATTGAATGCTTCTTGACACAGAATTTTAATACTCCAATTACTGATCATTCTTTCAGTGTTTTCGTTTTTGCTCATTAATGCCCACTAGAATCTGTTGCTAACTGCAAAGAAAAACAGCAGGTAATGAATTCCTTTAACAGCTTCTTTAAGGAGCTTATTGAAGAAGACATCTCTGTGGAGTTGCGGTTACAAACCTCCAACTCTTTAATTTCTTCCATTTACCTGTGTGAACATTGGTCAGTTCTTCATCTTCTTTAACCTTATACCATTTTAGGATTCCTCTGACTACATCAACAACATTGAGTCAGATGTAAAACAAATACACTACATTTCCTTATCCATCATCCTTAATGTCCAGTGAAAGAAAAGGATTAGGCTACTCTGCAAACCCCTCCCTGTCATAAATTTGGATTGTATACTACCTGAAGACCAGTGCTATTCTAAAGGAGTACACAAAAGTCTCCCTAACAAGAAGCACTGCTTGTTTCTATGCATTATACTTAAGGTTTGCAAGCCAGGACTTCCCTGTTTGTTTTAAGGTTATGAACTGCACCAACTGTTTTCTAGTTCATTACAGTGAGAGATATGGATTATATCCTAGGAGTTCTGTATGGATTCAGAAAATGACCTAAGAGTCAGAGGTCTGACTGCTAAGGGACAGAAAAACTGAGCAATATTCAGACTTCCTTCCAGATTCCGTAGGATATTATTTAATGCTAGTTTGAACCTTAGTAAATAAAGTTCCTACAACTGTGCCAATCTAACTGGCCTACGGCTCAGACAATGGAACATGAACCAACAAGCATGCACAACACTGATGCTATCACCTTACTTAACCCTTACTCTAACCATACTTCTTAACTGTCCAGATTTTTGCAGAATGTCCAGTTATGCCTCATATTTTTGGTCTGCCCCTCATAAAATTTGTGGTTTTCTAGTATATTACTGACAACTGATGTCACTAAATAATGACAGACATTTGAGTTTCAGACTCTATATCCTTCAGAAAATGCATGCTAATGCAAAATCATTTAGTATGTTTGCCTTTTCGGCTTTTCCCGGTTAGGTGTCTGCTAATGATTGGCAGTAGATTTTTATGGTGCCGAGTTGCCAGCCCGACGCCCAACCTTCAGCGAAGGCAAGCCCATTCACACATGTCTTTCGGAGGCCGCTTGACCGCAGGGAGGACATGCAGACTCCACACAGAAGGCAGTCCAGCCGAGAATCGAACAGGAGACCCTCTTGCTGTGAGGCAACAATGCTACCACTGTACCACCACGGCTTAAGCAATATTTAAAAACTGACTCTATTTTTGGGCAGACATTTATCGCCCCATTACTTTTTGGCTTTGTCTAGATTTGTTGCACTTAAAAGTTGAAAGGTATGACTCTAAACGTAACCCACCAACCCTCACACAAACACACTCTTAGTCCTAATGCCAACCCACTAACTTCTGTCAGTATTCTGAACTCTTTACATTCTAAACAGTCGGCATTCTGAAAGTACCCTTCTGATTGTCTACATTCTGAACTGTTGTTATTCTGAGCAAAAAATACATACATATATATATATATATATATATATATATATATATATATATATATATATATGGTTCTACCTGACGAAACCGGGTTGCCAGAAGCGGAAGATCGAAAGAAGCGGAGCTCCAGATCGAAGCGAAGAAGTGACGACGCCGGGGCGGGGCTGCAGAACGCCGCATGCAGAAGGACGAACGTGAGGATGACAACCGTTACCGGGCAGAATGTTCTAGTATGGGAGGTGGTGTGTGAGTATGCGTAGGTGACGGGGAAGTGGGTGAGGCAAGTGTGGGATATTGACGGTCTGTGGGGAAGATAGGGTTTAAGTGAGTTAGGGGTAGGGTTAAGGTGTTAAGAGTTAGTGGGTTAGGGAGTAGAGTTAGGGGGGGAGAGTTAGTTTAAGGAGTTAGGTTTAGGTAGGAGGCTGGGAAGTTAAGGGAAGGCGATAGAGGGGTGGCTTAGGGGAGGTGGCGGGTAGGGTAGGGTGAGCTAGAGTTGTAGGCTAGGGTGCGGCAGGTAAGGTTATACTGGACCCAGGTTAGGGGTAAGGGGGGCTGTGGGCTTGTTGGTTGTTTTGTGTGTGTGTGTGTGTGTGTGGATGGGGATGTGTTTTGTTTTGTGTTTTGTTTGGGGTTTTGTGTACGTCAGATTTGACATTTGCTATATGGTTATTGTGGTTGTGTGTTTCGTGTTTATGGACTATCAAGGTGTGGTGGTGATGTGGTTGTGGGTGTTGTTGTGTTTTTTATATGTCAGGTAGAACCATATATATATATATAAAATACATATGTATATATATTTAGACACATATATGTAATACATATGTATACATGCATACGTATCTACATATACATGTGGATATACTAAAGATAGTATAAACTTCAGCAGATCAACACTAAAAACATCAATCACAAAAAAATTGAAAAAAAAAAGCTGGACACTCTCAGATGCATGGTGTGAAGCACAACCTCAAACCTTCCCCAAAAAATATGTTTTTTTTGCATGGGGAAAGGCTTCTCTGCACTCCCACACCCTGCTAATAATATATACTAATTCCAAGAGTGCACAACCCCTAGGGAACGTGCATATTCACCAGTCCTAGAATTGTCGATGTCACACAAGTGAACCATCTGCTTTTTCAAACAACAGAGATTGACATTTGGGAGTTTCACTTATTAAAAGCACTCCCATAGTACATATGTATATGTATATATAATCAAGCATGCACAGTGTTGACACCATGTGGTCAACAAAAATAAATGGCCAACATGTAAATGAGATTGACAATCTCTGGGTAACGTAATATTCTGTTTTCCCAGGGATTGTGTGATCTCTGATTTAGTATTCATAATTAGCAGAGGGGGTGTGGGTGGCAGAACCTCTCACATGGGAGGTGCAGGGAGGGCTTGACCCTCTACAGAAATACTTGGGGGGGTTTGTAGCCTGCTCAGAGGTAATCCCTAGAGCATGCTCAGTGTGTGTTGATGTTTTGTGTCTTCACATGTTGATATTCTGCATTGACTTTATGAAACGTGAACAAATTTTCAAATTGCCCTTGATCCAAATATATATATCTAAATGTATGTAAATGTATCTAAATGTATGTATATATACACCAACTGAGCGTATAATATATATAGTCACTTTATTTTAGAAATAGCCCGCTAAGATTACTAGTCATAAAGATCAGTTAAAGTAACTGCATAAGATGGGGCACCTGAAAGAAAATTCAGTAAATGTGTAAGATAGAGTGTGTCAAGGGAAATACAATATATACTGCTGAAACTGAGGTCAGTTTTATATCAACAATACATAGTGCTCCATGTGTGTGTGTGTGTGTGTGTGTGTGTGTGTGTGTGTGTATGTGTGTGTGTGTGTGTATGTGCCTATGTGTGTGTCTGTCTGCCTTTCTTTGTCTGTGTTTGCATGTGTGCTTATGTGTGTCTGTCTGTCTTGGTCTGTTTGTATGTGTGCTTATGTGTGTGTCTATCTGTCTGTCTTTGTGTTTGTATGTGTGCTTGTGTGTGTGTGTCTGTCTATCTTTTTTTGTATGTGTGCGTATGTGTGTATGTCTGTCTTTCTTTGTCTGTTTGTATGTGTGCTTATGTGTGTGTGTCTTTCTTTGTGATTGTATGTGTGCTTATGCATGTGTCTGTCTGTCTTTCTTTGCCTGTGTTTGTATGTGTGCTTATGTGTGTGTGTGTGTGTGTCTGTCTTGGTCTGTTTGTCTGTGTGCTTATGTGTGTGTCTATCTGTCTGTCTTTGTGTTTGTATGTGTGCTTGTGTGTGTGTGTGTGTGTGTGTGTCTGTCTGTCTGTCTTTTTTGTATGTGTGCTTATGTGTGTATGTCTGTCTTTCTTTGTCTGTTTGTATGTGTGCTTATGTGTGTGTGTCTTTCTTTGTGATTGTATGTGTGCTTATGCGTGTGTCTGTCTGTCTTTCTTTGTCTGTGTTTGTATGTATGCTTATGTGTGTGTGTGTGTCTGTCTGTCTTTGTCTGTGTTTGTATGTGTGCTTATGTGTGTGTCTATCTGTCTTTCCTTGTCTGTGTTTATATGTGTGCTTATACATACAAAGTATACTATCTCTTTATATATAGGTCCAAATAAGTCATATGACCAGCAGCCAAACAGTCACATGACCTGATTAAAAATACGAATATAAAAAATCACATAAATACATAAACAATAAAAAAGCATATGTTAAAACAAATAAATCACAATCTAGATCTACTTAGCTTAACCAATATTGGTTTCAAACTAACCATACTATTTAGGCCAGGTATTGAGTCACTTGCAAGTCTCAGGATCCATTCATATTCTTTGTTTTCCAGATAGTTGTTTAAATCTCCACCTCTAAGGGTAGGTTTAACAGAATCAATGACCCTAAACTTAAAAGAATGCTGCTGCCCATGATCAGCTATATGTTTGTACAATGCGTTCCTTTCATAACACCTTCTGATCTCAGACTTGTGCTCAATGATCCTTTCCCTTAACTTACGTGTAGTTTTACCTACATAGAACGCGCGACAGGCCACACACGTAGCCAAATATACCACATGAGTAGTAACACATGTCGCTGATGTCTTAAATCTGAATCTCTTTCCATTCACAGGATGTTCAAAGGTTTCACTTTCAGCACTAAAGATGTCATCACAGCAGGAGCAGTTAAGACACCTATATGTACCAGGCTTAGCAAATGTAGATCTATCTACAATACTATCAAAATCCTTATAACACAATGAGCTCTTTAGAGTTCTCATATTTTTATATGCGTAGTAAGGTCTAGAACCTAACATAACCTTCAGATCATCAGATGCCATCAAGACAACCCAATTTTTAGATATGATCTGTCTTATAGATGGTGTCCTTACATTGTAGGAAGTCACATATCTAATAAATACTTTGTTAACATCCATATCGTCATGGGCATTGCCAACTACACTTGTAAAATCATGGAGAAATATCGGCCTCAACACCGTCTTCCTATCTTCCAGAACCCTACATTTGTGTTCAGACAGCATAAAGCTGTTATATCCACTAAAAGTAAAATCTTTAAGCATCTCATCCAACTGGATTTCAAAACAATGATCATCAGTGTTAAGCCTACTCAATCTACAAAGCTGAGATCTCACAGTGCCCCTAAAAACATGCGGTGCATGCATGCTATTAAAATGCGTGTACCTGCCTGAACAAACCTCCTTTCTGTGTACACTGGTGTGTAACAATTCCTTGTCTAGCCTCAAATTGGCATCCAAAAATGTGATATCAGTATCTGACACCACCATCTTAAACTTCAAAAAAGGAGAAACTGAATTTAAATAATCCAGAAAGCTAGTCAGATTCTCAGACGTACCCTCCCACACCATCAGACAATCATCTACAAATCGCTGAAAGAACTTGATGTTACTTCTAAATGGATTCATATCACTAAACATATGTTTTCTTTCCCATTGGTAAAGTACCAAATTAGCATATGTATTGGCTACGGAGGTACCCATGGCCACACCTGTGAGTTGAAGATATAAAGACTCATTAAATAAGAAAACATTGTTTTTCAGTATGACATCCATAAGAATACATATATTGTCAATCTTAGTAAAATTTGGATTATTTTGACACCAAAAAATCCCTCAACAAATCAGTTCCGATATCATTCGGAATGACAGTGAAGAGTGACACAATGTCCAATGTGACCAAATAATATTTATTAATAGCTAACACTTCCTTCTCCGTAGTATGCCAAACACGTAACTTCTGCAACAAATCAAAGCTGTCTCTCAGGACCGAATCACATGCGGATAAATAAGGCTGTAATTGTCCATGCAAATATACAGAAATGGGCTCAGTCACCCAACCTGCCCCCGAGACAATTGGTCTCATGGGTGGATCTACCATAGACTTGTGAATCTTAGGGATGCCGTAAAGATGTGGAATCACTGGACATGGAACAGTTAAATAGTTGAATAAATCCAGATCTATGTCACCATTTAACTGTAATTCATAGATAACCATATTAACATATGTGATACACTTCTTTACATCTATGTTAGAAATGCATTTAAAAGCAACAGTACCCTGAAGTAATAGTGACATAGCTATCATATATTTAGCTCGATCCATGTGTGCTTACCTTGATGACTGTTTTGTTATCACTGTCTAACAGCCAACTCATTATAATTGAATTGAAGAGACAGCAAAGTATTAAGGCCAATACTCTGTTTTTAATCACTTCTATAATTTTGTTTTCTTTTGTCAGCTTTACAAATTCAGGTTGAAATTATGGTTCTCATTGTGCTTTTAAAAACATAAGTAAGAATTCCAAACAGTGCATAGCTTTTTCCAAGTCTTTTGTGATCTTTTTCTCTTCTATCTTTGTTCAGCCTGGTTGGTTCTGTCCATCTCTTTCTTCTTTTTCTTTGCACTATAAAAGTCATTTCCTCCCTCCTTGATTCTCTCTGCTAACTTCCTTTTAACTTTAACCTTTACTACTCTCACCATCATTGTTGTTTTACTATGCCTCCTTCACCTCTCTACCCTACCTTCCCAACTCATACACACCCTATCTTTTGTTCTAATCACAGGCCTCACATTATTACATCAAACATTAATTGCATACAAGGTAGGTGATGATCTCATTCTAATAGGGTGCTTGTTAGAAACTAATTTATCTTTGAAAGTGTGTTGAAGATTGCTTTAGCAGAAGACACAGCAAACTTATGAAATACTTACAAGAAAGGGCAGGCTATGGTGGCATGTAACACTACAAAAATATAAATATAAAGAGTATGTACCCAAGCATAAGGAAGACATCAAAGCTAATGCATGTTAATCCATATGCCTCTATGCACTGGCTGACTGTAGAACTGTCTGAGGCCTTAACTTATAGTTGTGTAACTTAGGTACCTCACTACAGCCATCGTTATTACTGTCCTCTCAATCTCCTAGCCTGTCTAACTACAGTCCACCTGAAAAGACAGTAATTGTGGCACATCCATTCCTAGATATAGTTTCCTAAAACCAATATTTATGATCCTACTAGTGTGTTCTGTTTGATTGTCACCAATAGTCAGAATCATGCATCAACTTTTCTTTTATTTTAGATGCCATTATATTCACTGTAGCAGTCATATTAACATTCAGTGTAAACTTATGTTTGTGTTCCTTTCACTGTGTTATTTGTAATGCCAGCTATTCAATGACAGCCATTTTGTCTTAAAGCTGGCAGATAGCAGCATTGCCAGAAAACAAAAGATCATATGTTTTGATACCGGAATTGACATTCACACATCTAAGAGAATTCTAAGCCCCTGCCTATTTTCTAAGCTTTTTCAAGGTAGTTTCACAGTAGTGTTTGTGTTGTGTTTTAGTAGTTCAGTAGTTGTTGCTTAAATGCATTTAGATAGAATGTAGAAAGTTGTTAAATTGCAGAAATAACATAGTTATTACTTAGCAGTGACTAGTGAAAGTACACTGCCTCTTTTAATGACATTGCTTTGTTCAAGTCTTTTTTAGCCAGCGTAAATAACATGAGCATGTATTTTAAGTTAAACTTATATGTTTTTCTTTGTATATGCCTGTTACTGCCACTTGTTATACTGAAAGTGCCAAACACAATCCACCAGTAAAAAGGACTTGTACTGAAGAGACACGACAGTGCAGGTAAAATAACAGAAAATGGGTAGAGGGAAAGGTGAATGTCCTACAGAGTGAGGAACCAGGGAGTGAAGTTCTCAGAGGTAATCAGTTCCATGTCATCAAACTTCCTGTCAGCATGTCCAGTGGTTCCCGTGTTGGGAAAATATATAAATAGTATAAACAAATCCCAGTTTCAAAATATGTACATTATCTGCAGTGTAGGGTAGTTGTTCGTGTATTTATGCCCCTGAAATAAATTAAAAATTGTTTCAGTGACAACAGTACAGGCTTTATTTTCAAATCAATTTACTAACATAATGGTTAGTATATGCTTTAAACATTCAGCTTTGATTTGAGTGTCTGGCATATGTGCAAAACCTGGAAGGTATAACAGAAATTATGTCTTCAGATATGGTGATGTCTGTTTCTGACTGAAGCAAATATCATTGCAAGAAAAACAACCTTTAAGAATTACACTTATACAAGAGTAACAATAACATAACCTTTATTTTTTTGTAGCTATTATTTACTATTATACTATTAATCCTAATTCTATGTCTGAAAATCATGACCAGACAAGGATGTTAGTGTGGACAGTTTTGGGGTTTCCCTGAAGGTCACTGATGATTGATTAATTGGGTTCTAACACATGTTTTCATGGAACAGATATCAAGAATCATAGATACAGGGGGACTGATGTTTGTGCAACACTGCTGTGTACTTTACTGGGAGGTTCCTTCATTCCCAGTGTTTAAGAACTTTGTGTAGTCAGCATAAATAATTTTGGGATTGTCCTTTACAAAAAGGTGCAGGGGGAGTTTGCCCCTGGAGAAATACTTATTCCTGTCATTATAATGGAATGTAAGACAAAAGTGTTCTCAATCACCCGTGACTGAACAGTGTTTTTGCTAATGAGTGTGTGTGAAGCATTAATAAGGAAGCATTTTTTTATCAACAAGTAAGTTGCTTTCTCCTGTCTGTCTGTCTCTCTCTTTTTGTGAGGGTTGCACTTCCATCTTTCAAATTTCTTTGTTTGTGAATTCAGTATAGGATTTGCTTTCATGAAATTGTTTTTTGCTAATATTTTTTTCTTACATTAGATACCCAAATAATACTTTACATCTAAGTTTTCTAGTGCTGTAATATTGTGTTCATTGTTTTATGCTTTATGCTTCCATAATGGCAGAGATAAATTAAAAAAATGTGAAATCACTATTAACTGCATATAATATAAATACAATTATTCATTCATTCATTAATTTCTGGAAAGCCTGTTTAATCCATTTCATGGTAAAGGGAGAGCAGAAACCTATCCCAACATACACCAACTCATGGCTTCACTCACACATGTTGCATGTTAACAGGCAAGTTGCAATATCAGCATTTCACCTCTGCCAATATATTTGGGATACAGCAAGCAACTGCAGCAACCAATGAAAACCCACACATGAGGTTATACAAGACTCTTTGTGCTAAGAACTAAACTGAAGAACCAAATACTGTCAGGCAGAAATATAACTGCCGTGCAACTGTGTTATCTTAATTTTAAATGTTCGTTAAAAAATGAAAGTGTTAAATTGCCATCCAATAAATTCATAGTATGAAGGATAAATACATCTCAGGATACAAACTGGCAAACAAAACTATATTTTCAGGATTTTGTAATTATTTTTGAAATTCTCACTAATTTGCCCACACTTTTTCAAAAATTTGGAGTTTACAAAATGAAGTACAATGTCACATAATGAGCTTCAACTAGTGTGAGGCATATTAAGTGCTGTGTGTAATGCACTGGAAAAGGATCCTGAAAAAGCATAATCAGCTGATAAAATGATTGCTGATCAGGATAAAAGTTCTATGTTACATCCTGATTACCACTTTTTTATTTTAAGTATTTACCACTTATTTTACAATATCTGGATGACCCTAATGTAGTGACACAATGTCACAGCTATTAGCTTTGCTGCCTTACAATGCTTGGCTCTCAAGTCTAGTTCTTGGTTAGGTGCCTTTCTCTGGATGCTCCAGTTTCTTCCCACATCCAAAAACTCTCAGGTGGGAAAAGTGATTATCCTTTAAATTAACCATAGTTGTGAGAGCAGTATGTAAGTGTGCGTGTGTGTGTTGCTTTGCATGGGTGAATATCTGAATGCGTGTGTATGTGTGTGCAAGTGAGTCTGTGCGTATGTGTGTGTGCAGGTCTGCGCAGGTGAGTGTGTGCATGTGTAACTGTGTGTGTGCGTGTGTGTGTGTGTGTGTGTGTGTGTGTGTGTGTGTGTGTGTGTGTGTGTGTGTGTGTGCTGTGTATCCTGTTCAAGACTGGTTACCAACCTTATGCACAGTGAGTGCAGAGATAAACTCCATTTCTCCTATGACAATCAAAAGGATAATGCATGTATCAGAAACAAAATGGAAGAATGAATGCATGACCTTAATGCTGGGTAACACTGTGGCACTGTAGGCATAGGATTGATACGAGGTACTCAGATTTTGTATATGAACTGTAAACAGTAGCAGAAAAGGTCACTAGAGGTATATGTGGCAATAAGAACAATAATTACAGATGTTTTTGTTGTGAGTTTGGGAAAGACATGCAAAACAGAAACGAATGCAGGCAAAATGTAATATTAGTAATAGGCATTAACTGAAACAATCGTCAGGTGCAGACAAGTACTTATTTTACTTGTTTCTACTTTCCATCTACATTGAACAAAGCAAGCATTACCTATGTAATACACATTAAAAAGGCAGCGCACTTTCCTTCATCTTCTATGCTACATGCCTTTACGGCATAGATGAAGGACAATGTAGTGTTCCGCAACTAATGATGTTTAAACTGCTCTCTGGGCATGATTGTTTTATTCCTTTGCTCATCTTTTGTCGTGTCATATTTTCACGATTATGCACTTTCCTGTGATGCACTGGTGTCGTTGCGGTAAAACAAAACAAGTCGGAAGTAAGTATATCTTTGTTTAAATTCATTTGCAATGCTTTGCAAACTAAACATGCAAACTGCATGACTGGTACAATGCAAATGGGTGATTTGCAAGTCAGTGTAAATAATAATCATTAACAAAATTAAGGTGGTGATGTAAGAACAACATATCCTTTTGATTACTACCCGATGAATTTTATTACTTGTGTTTAACTGTATATTGCTTGAGTTGTGCTGTACTGTTTAAATGCAGCTAAACTGCATTATCTGAAGACAAGACAATAATTGTTTGGCATACTTACACAACAAAAATGTAATAACTTTTTTTAACATGACCACTTTGGGGCAAGATGCCAACTCAGTGCAGAGGACAGATTATTTTAGACAAACCTCCATACTGGGGCTCAACATGTTATTTCTATCCAAACTAAAGGACAGTGTAAAAGAAAAAATATCAGATTGCCATGTTAACATGCAGTTCAAATATCGTGTGGTATAGTGAAAGCAATATTTCATTGCAGTCATATGTGCACACTCGTTCATCATTTTGTGTAGTAAAAACATCTATAGTGTAAAACTACAATCTGCAGCAACAGCCTCACTATATCACATAGTGGTTTATGTAATACCACAAATATTGCAAGTATAACATTTACTAAGAAATAACCCCTTTGTTTCAAGCAAGGTTTTCAGTAGACCTGGTTCCAAAAAGACTTGTTCTCAGTGTAGGTGACTTCTCTGGTCAGAGTAAAGTCACTTAAAGTGAAAGAAAGTCTTTTGGAATCTGGCCCCCATTATAAGCCTTTTTATAGAAGTAAGTCACTTACAAACCAAGTTTTTCAGAATCAGAGCAGGCTTACACTGGAGTAAGTAACTTACAGTGAGAGCAATCTTTTTGAAATATAGCCCAGTGCTGTCTTGTAAGAATAACTACAGTGTCACAAGTTGCCAGTTTCCAGTTGTGTATAAGTTAATGTTAATCTGATCATTAGCAAGTCACTGATTCTCCCTCCTATGGTCAAAAGCTAAGTTCCCTTGAAAATAAAATGAATGGAAAAGCTGCTTTCAGTTCAGCCATGTAAAAAGTCCTGGAATGGAATGGCATCGTACCTTCTCAACTGTCCAGATTTTTACAGAATGTCCAGATTTTTGCCATAAATTTGTGGTGTGTCCCTCATAAAATTTGAGGTTTTCAGGCAAATCACTGAGAACTGAAGTCACTAAATAATGACATACATTTGGGTTTCAGACTTTATATCTTTCAAACAATGCATGCTAACACAAAATCTGTTATTCTAGCAACTTTCTAAGTTTATAGCAATATTTAAAATCTGTCCCAATTTTTGGGCCTTTGTCCCCCATTATTTCAGGCTTTGTCCAGATTTCTTGAGCTAAGAAATTGAGAGGTATGAATGGCACAGATGTTGCAATATTCCACCCTCTTTACACTGTAGATATTCAACACTCATGCTAAATTCTGATGTCACTGGCATAAGTTTACACCATGTTATTACAGGCAGAGCCAAGATTCCTCTTAAAATGTTGCAGCAACCAAGTAAGAGTGTGTTATCAACATCCTTTGGCATAAAAAGTTATAAAAAACCATCACTACATGTTCTAATTTATTCAGATCACAAAAGATGAAGATGGTTTTTAACTGTCTTATAGATGCACCATGGCGCGGTTTGTTTCAACATTTCTGAATGTGCATTTCCCCTCTTAAAGGTATTTTACAGATTAGCAAACATAAACACAAAAACAAATTTAAAGGAGGATAGATTCAGTTTGAAAATAACAAGTCAGTGTATTAATGTTGACTTCAGTCTACATCATCAGCTCTTCCCTTTGCTGAGTTACTGATTTGTCAACCCTAGTCATGTTACAGTTATTTCTTAAATGACATTGTAAGTTCCACAGATCAAACATAGCTATACAAAGTGTGTGCTATATATATTAGGCCAGATCATTTGAATATCATATTTGATTCTGACCGGCCAGTGAACTCCATTTA